>NC_143012.1:205046675-205329175 GCF_055824585.1 Amblyomma mixtum | reverse complement strand
CTGAGGTCCGAAGTCGCGTTATTTTATTCAGGAGCTCTCGCCGCGTGTGAGAGCGTTGCGTAGCCGTTTGGCTAAGTGTGGAAATGTAATGAAATCGCGCATATTTTTCTATGAATAAGGTAGATACCGCACCGCTGCGGTGGCTCAGTGGTTACGGCTCTCGGCTCCGGCCCAAAAGACGCGGGTTCGATCCCGGTCGCGACGGCCGAATTTCGACGGAGGCGAAATTCTAGAGGCCCATGTACTGTGCGATGTCAGTGCACGTTAAAGAACCCCAGGTGGTCGAAATTTCCGGAGTCCTTCACTACGGCGTCCCTCATAGCCTGAGTCGCTTTGGGACGTAAAACCTTAATAAACCAAACCAAACTAAGGTAGATAACAACAGCAGAAAGATACTATTAGATAAACCTTAACCCCCCAGATACCTCTGACATGCGTGCGGAAAAAGCAGCTGAAGTCGGTAGCGGTCGTGCTTACAATCCTGTGCATGAAATGTGTTTAATGGGAACAAGAGCAAGCTCAGCGCAAGGATGCCGAACACGTACTGGTGATCGAAAACACGCGCTCCGTCGGGACAACCTTCAGTCTGCAGCTCGCCTATCCAGTTACTACTCCACTGAGTCAAATCAATAGATCTACATTCTGATGCATAAAATTATCATAGATGATATCGCACGTAAAAGGTGACAACAAACGACACGACAGAGCAGAAATCTGCTTAGAAGTGCCGGTTTCCAGTCCGTACACTGCCTTGTCGACTACCCTCGGATGTCACGTTAACGAGTAACTGCGCGCAAGATAACCGCAGTACTGTCTGGAAGAGGGAAAATGTGAGTAGTGACGCACAGTACACACCCTCATAGGTTATCTGATGGAGCACAGCAACGGCAGAAGCGAACACGTAAACATGCGTTCTACGCGCGGCGCCGGCGCGGCCCGCAGTCCCTCGGGCCGCGTGCGCCGACAGATGGCGACTGGTGTCGAGAGTAGCAGCGCGCCCACAGCCTGCGTGCGAGGGTAAAAAAACCTGGTCCAGATTTTTGAGCCTCTCCTGGGCGCGGCCATTTTGCACCGACTGGCGCGCCGCGGTGCGGGCGTTTCTTTGGGGACTGCGGGGCTGCGGCAGTTCCGCGGCCGCGCCTGCATATAGCCGCGCTTCGGGCGCTAAAAAAACATTGTCGAGCATACTTCCGCTGCGTGGCTGTGTTGCAGGAAGTATTTACGTTATCAAAGCGATAACATTGACGCGTTTTAATGACATTTAGTTTGACATTCAGGTTAATTGTGCCGGCGCTTAGAACGCGCTCGTGCTTAATCGAATTCCGTCTTGGTGCTCCACCGCAAAGAAACTTTTTATTCAATATCAAGAATTAGGTGTGCGGCTAGTATGCAGTTCCAATTCCCATGCACTCTTATTCCTTCCTGCCGGCCATAAAGCCCCCCCCCCCCCCCCCCTTCCACAAACGGCTTTCTTGTCGCCGCGCCAGTTTATCAACAAATTACCGCTGTGAGCTCAACTGAGTCGCAGCGCCAACAGAAAACAAATTTTGTCATGGTTTATGCACCCTTGTGCATAAAAACGTACTTTCGCTTCATTTATAAAAGCTTGAATAGATATGAGCAGCTAATCCAGCTTTCACTAATTCTGAGGTCCGAAGTCGCGTTATGTTATTCAGGAGCTCTCGCCGCGTGTGAGAGCGTTGCGTAGGCGTTTGTCTAAGTGTGGAAAATGTAATGAAATCGCGCATATTTTCCTATGAATAATGTAGATACCGCACCGCTGCGGTGGCTCAGTGGTTACGGCTCTCTGCTCTGGCCCAAAAGACGCGGGTTCGATCCCGGCCGCGGCGGCCGAATTTCGAAGGAGGCGAAATTCTAGAGGCCCGTGTACTGTGCGATGTCAGTGCACGTTAAAGAACCCCAGGTGGTCGAAATTTCCGGAGCCCTTCACTACGGCGTCCCTCATAGCCTGAGTCGCTTTGGAACGTAAAACCTTAATAAACCAAACCAAGCTAAGGTAGATACCAACAGCAGAAATATACTATAGATAAACCTTTGCCCCCCAGATACCTCTGACATGTGTGCGGAAAAAAGCAGCTGAAATCGGTAGCGGTCGTGCTTACAATCCTGTGCATGAAATGTTCTGAATGGGAACAAGAGCAAGCTCAGCGCAAGGATGCTGAACACGTACTGGTGATCGAAAACACGCGCTCCGTCGGGACAACCTTCAGTCTGCAGCTCGCCTATCCAGTTACTACTCCACTGAGTCAAGTCAATAGATCTATATTCTAATGCATAATATTATCATAGATGATATCGCACGTGAAAGGCGACAACAAACGACACGACAGCGCAGAAATCTGCTTCGAAGTGTCGGTTTCCAGTCCGTACACTACCTGGTCGACTACCCTCGGATGTCACGTTAACGAGTAACTGCGCACAAGATAACCGCAGCACTGTCTGGAAGAGGGCAAATGTGAGTAGTGACGCACAGCACACACCCTCATACGTTAGCTGATGGAGCACAAAACGGCAGAAGCGAACACGTAAACATGCGTTCTATGCGCGGCGCCGGCGCGACCCGCAGTCCGCGCGCGCCGACAGATGGCGACTGGCGTCGAGAGTAGGCGCGCATCCGCAGCCTGCGTGCGAGGGTAAAAAAATCTGGTCTATATTCGCTGTCTTGCTCTGGCGAACATGTGTGTTGCGTTTGCCTGTTCGGAATGGGTGGATGCCCAACGGGCGCGAACAGGGGCAGTACGTCCTTGTGCAGTTCGGTTCCGTGAAGCTCGCAAACGATCGCATCCCGCCCCTTTCACTGTTTGTCGCAATTCTTGCAATCCACAACAGAGCATGTATTTTCTCTTTTCACATTTACACTGCTGCGTCGAGGCATACGCCGGCGACTTACAAAGCAAGTAATGACGCCGTGTTCCGAGCGCACCTGTGGCGCCATCTGGTATCAAAAGAAAGAACTGCGCGCTGTAAACGGTCTATAAGAGATGCGCGGAGAGCAGAGCCATGTGTTGGCAAACAGAAAAACCAAAATGACACGTGCCTGCACGCTAGCGGTGTTTCAGTGCTACGTCTCGCGTTTCACGGGCGCTATGTAGCTGCCCCCCGCTACTGCGCCTGTCCGCGTGTTGCCGGCTGCTCTTGCAACGCTCTTGAAGCGTTTCCTCTGGGCCGATGAAGCGGTCATTTCGCTGCCATTTTCCCGCTGTCTCCAGTGACGATGGCATCGGCGCCGTTGCCCCTTTGTTGTGTTCACCGTCCAGCGTGTTGCTGCGCGTACTGAACGTGGTTGGCGTGAGACCGGAGAAGAAGTAGCGCATTCCCCCCTCTCCATCGTGTAAGCACGAATTTCTTTCGTATGTCAAGTAAGCAAGCGCTTTGAATTCATATAACCGCGTGTCGTGTTATCTTTCGTGTCATGTTGGTTGTTGCGATCTTTTGTTTCATGTTGGCTGCCTTGTGACACTTACTGCGTTGTCTTCTTAGCTGCTTCCTTCACTGACGACAGGGTGCCATTTAATCACGTTCGATTCGCCTTGCTTATCCCCAGGAAGCACGGAACATTAAAATAATGTTATAAATTTGTTATGTGTTTTGAAGTAGCATTATTTTTTCCTTTCGAACGCTACATTATGGTTTAAGATAACAAGTAGCGTGATGTTTTTTACTACAACCCCTAGTTACCATTCCAAGTAGACAATATTCAAATGATGACTTTTAAATGTCATTATGATCATTGTTTAAGATCACCAAATAATGTTTATGTTCTACCATGAATATCCGTTGAATGTTCAAAATGGGCTTTTTCTGAGTATATTCTTCTAAAAGTTATATTATAACCGTGACTATAAAAGTGCTTTACAAGAATCACTGCTTCCCAAAATTTTTCCGGCTTTTTTTTTACGGTCAAGGTATTTTCTAATTAGCTGTATGTCATACCTAAGTCTATTAAATTGTGCCTGCCATATACTGCATGCACGCGACTGTTATTTTGTTTTGTTAGAAAGCTTTGCTTCCTACCCATTCCCTGCTGTTGCTCACGAGACGCCCACCAGTAATGGCTACATAACCTTGACCCCATGGTATCCGTTCGGAGGTGAGCGCATTAAATGCCTGTTGTGCTGTATTGCGGAGGCCACATTTCACTTATCATTGCGGAAACTAAAAGAGCTTTTTTCGTGGCCAGTATTTCTGCCCTGTGTAAAAGAGGGCAAGGACGGATAGGGCTCGTTGGTAATCCGCCGAGCTTAAATGAAACCAAAAACTCCAGCGTGGAAGGGGAATACAGGTAATGACAGCGTTACATGAGTATGGAATACGCAGACGCGGATTCGATCCCGGCCGCCGCGGCAGAATTTCGATCAAGGCGAAATTCTGCAGGGCCGTGTACTGTGCGACGTCAGTGCACGTTAAAGAACCCCAGGTGGTCGAAATTTCCGGAGCCCTTCACTACGGCGTCTCTCATACCCTGAGTCGCTTTGGGACGTTAAACCTTAATAAACCAAACCAAACTAGTATGGAATACGCTCTGTACATGTGCTCTCATACCCGGACATTTTGGGCAGGGAGAAGTAATCATGAACTCCAAGCTAACAGAGCATTAGTAGGCTGAAGAGAGCGTTATTCTTAAATTACTCAACGATGTGCGCTCGTCGACAATACGGCTTTGCCTAGTGTTCTTGTAGTCTCATTCTGTTTTCTCTTTAAATGTTCAGTAGATTGCAATTCCCAAAAAGACGGATGCGCAATATTGTTTGTGCCACTATATAGTGAGAAATATAAAGGGTCTGGGTCGCTTCTCGTTGCAGAAAGGCTACGACATGGAGTCGGCGTGTAGCGATCACGGAGGCATCGAAAGGAAAATTCGTTGTCTGGATTCTGGGCGGATTGGGGCCAGGATAAATAAGCTACTGGCTACGTTAAAGCACAGTGGGTTGAACCTGAAGGCACCTTGTGGCCGTACAAGCTGCTGCTTAGCGAGGCACTTGCCCGTCCTGAACAAAACCTTGTACGAGGCGGCGATGCAGCTCACAGAACACTCCCCAGGAGCCCTGACGTTGAGCGCCATCCGAAGCGTTGACGTGGACGTCGCGCGTTCCGACAACTCCATAATGGAAGCTGCCATCCTGACCTGCTGGCTGCTGACACACCACCACTGCATCAGGCGCCTTGTCCTGCGAGCAAGTGCAATTCCCGTATCGTGCTTTCCAGCTTTGCTCAGCGAGGCACTAGTGGCTAACAAGGGCCTCGTAGAGGTTCTAGCCGACCCATTCGATTTTATCGAAACCTCGCGGCAAGTTTGTGAGTGCCGTGTTCTGGCTAATGCTTTAGGAAAAATATCGCTTGGACTCGTTTGTTTGGATGTCACACCTCTCATAATAGACCAGAATTTCGCGGAAGCCATCGCCAGTGCAATTTGCGGGGGTAACTTGCGCCGCCTGGTGCTCTGGAGTGAAATGTCGGTCACAGTCGCGAAGAAACTATTCTCGGCATCAACCGCTTCTACGAACTTGAGCTCGTTAGGGATCGCTGGCTATAAAGAGTTCTCGGAGTCGAATGCGGTAGTCCTCGCTTCCGCGCTGAAGCGCAACAAGACACTTCGGAAACTCTCGATAGAGCCTGTGGAAGAGGTTGCCGTTGGTATCATCCTCGCTTCCCTGGAACACAACGGCACTTTGAAGGAGCTGTGCCTTGCTTCCTTTAGTTATCTCCCGCTATCCCTCTCGACACTGTGGGACGGCCTTCAAGCACTGCGGTCCAACAGAGGACTCAGCTGTGTCAAGATTACCGGCGCGAGATTTGGCAACAACTTCGCTATGGAAATCGCATACATTCTTCGGGAAAACAACACGCTACAGGAGCTCAATCTCTCCAGAAACCGGATCGGCAATACCGGAGGTCGTGCACTGGCTAATGCCTTCATTCAAAACTCATCACTGAGGCGTTTCGACATCTCCGATAACGGAATGACTGGCGAAGCACTGGTGCAGAACTTCGTCGATTGCCTCGCTCTAAACAGCAGTCTTGAGTCTGTACGCCTCGGCAGAGTTCACGTTTCTGAACAATGGCAGCCCGCATGGCCTCCGGCAGGGAATGTACATGCTCGTCTCCATGTCACGTGGAACACATATGGACTCGAAGGCTGCGCCCAGCGTCTGCGAGAAGACGACGAGTTCTCTCGACTGTGTGTTGGATGGACAGGTGACGCCGGTTCCTCTGCAATCGTGGAGTGGTTCTCCGCGGCTCGGACGATGTGTGCCTCGCTGACAGAACTCACCATCCTGTGCCCTAGGCGCGTTGAGTCGGTGAGCTCTGCTGCTGCGGTTGTGTCCTTTTTGGAGGCTACAAATTCTCTCAAGAAGCTCGTCGTAATTCCGACACTCCGCTTGGCCACCTTCGTCACTGCCGTCCTCAGCGGCCTCGCCCGCAACAAAAGTGTCTGCGACGTGGAGATCCACCAAGACCTCTCCAGCACCCCTGACGTCAATGCTCTTCAGGCTATTTTTCGTGCGAACCGAACCCTGCACCGCCTCAAGTTCGCAGCATACTGTCTGGGCACCAAGGCTGTCGGTTTGCTGACGCGTGCTCTAGAGGACAATTTTGTGTTTTTGACATTCGAATTCGAAATCTTCGCTTCGCGGCACAATATGCGACCTCTCCAAAGCGTCCTGAACCGGAATCGGTCTTTTCTGAATCGCGCCGTGGAGTACGTGCTGGGCACGGCAGTGGATTCTCGGTCAGTGGGAGCTCTTGAACTACTCTCCGCGTGTGACTCGCTCATCGATGCAGTGTCCGATGCCTCAGGCAAAGCGCGCGAAGAGAGCAAGCTCCTGGTGCTTGAAGCAGTCCGCCGACAAAACTCCTCTTCCGAAGTGTTCAATTCAGTGCACACGTGAAAACGTGTGGCAAGGAAATTGCAATTTCAAAAAAAATGATCAGCTTAGACGATTGTGCTGTGTGAGTGGCATCGTTTTCCTAAAAGGCAGCAATGGATTGTTCATGATTTAGAGCACAAATCAGGTGGTGACAAATAAACGTGAGTGGTGTGTTTTCCCCTCTCATCCCAGTGTTTTTTTTATTTTGTGACGTTCTGCTATCCTCATGAAAAAAGCATTTAATTGTAATTTTTTACAGTGGACGTTGGAGACAGTGGAGATAGTGGGAACTGATAAATATATTTATCAGTTCGCCTTTCAAGCTGCCCAAGACAGAGCTTCACGTTGTGCTTGGTTCTAAGATAAGCGCCAGTGAGTACGGGCGGCAGTCGAAAGAAAGCGCGGCTCCCGTTTTTCAGCATAATTCACACGCCGTGATCAAGCTCGTTATATGCGTATTTGTTTCTTGTTATCTCGGGCACGAAGCGAGTGATGTTTTTTACAAAGCACGGATGAGAGCGCTGTAATCGCGGTGCATTCGGGCGCACAAAAGCATGCTGTCAAGTGGTATTTTTTAAACTCCGCGGGCTGTCGTTTCTACCGCAGGAAAACGGCCACGCTGAGTGTCTCTCGTTGGAAGTGCCTGGGTTGGAGATTACTTGTGGAGCTCCACAACATTCCTACTGACGCCTGAACGTTTCAAGCAATATTTCAAATGGTATTTTTTTAATCTCAACTAATTACTCAAATAGGACGAGCGAAAAAAAATGGTACTGTAACTTTAAATAAACCCTAACAACATCCATGCGATTTCAGTTCTGAAGAACGCTTAGGTTTTTTGTTTTTTTTAGCTTGCTCCAAGTTAGCTGGGACACCCTATTTATAGCGGTAGGTTATGTTCGGCGCATTTCCTTACGCAACATGTATCAAAATGCAGTGTCTTGAGCGGTTAGTATTCGATGCCAAGCACTCGAAAGCTGCGACTGCCACGGGACAAGCGCGGGAGGAACACACACGCGTGAAACTAGCAGAGCTGCTAGCCATGTTTGGCGCTCTCCATTCAATATCGTCGTTCTCAAACTTCGCGGCCTTTGCATCGGAATTCGTCACTGACACCATGGGCGGGAGGTCAATGCGAGATGCCTTGAAAATTTCCCCGCCCCTAGGACACGAGCACTGAGGTACCAAACTCAGATGGCCCCAGCAGCAGCGCGCACACTCGCTGTCCGCTACGAGCGCATCCGCCCGAGAGCCGCAAAGCCACGCAATGGGGGAGTTATCAGACGCCCTGCAACTTCGCGACAGAGGAGATAGAGAGCGAGTGAGAAAGAACGGAAGCGCCAGCAGTGGAGGAACAAATATAAGCAGCAATAAAAAAGAGACAGTGCGCGTAATGAGGAGGGACGTAACAGCAACGTCACCACTAGTGTCACGTGACGAGGTCGGGCGGGTGTGCACAAGGGTGTGCAGAAACGCTCCTTTCTGACGAGCCCACTACCGACGTTGGAAAGTACGAGGGGTGTACTCGCGGTGATGCAACGATCTTGTCGCGGCAATGGCAGCATTTTGTCGTTGTCTTCGCTTGTATGGCGTGATGGGAAGTTATCAGCATTAGAGTGTAAGCCCGCCTTGATTGCCATGTGTTTCAGATGGTGCGAATTTAAGCTGGAACCGCATGGAGCGTTTTTCGCGAGCGAAAAACGCGACGCGCGGCAAACGCCCGCGTTGCCGCTGACGCGCGAGCACCCGCACGAGAAAAATGAACTTCAGAAGCGGCGCTGTCGCGCCGCGTTCTTTCGGGTTGTCAGACCGCACAACTGCCAACGAGGTGAATTATCTGTTACCGCATATATAATATGCCCTTTAAATTACAGGACACTACAATAAAAACAATCTTCATGTAATTATACCTCGTTAAAGGTTGTCTTGTGCATGTTGGCCGAACACTACGCGCGAACGAACACGATGAGTGAATGCACGTGGCTCTTTGGACGTGCTCAACAGCATGGAGGAAGAAAAAAACTAGGAGGGACCATGACGTCACAATCTTGAAGCCTAGTCATAAAAAAATATAACGGAAAGCATCGTGGGAAATAGGCCCTCACGTGACAAGGCAGTGGTAGCTCTTGGTCGAATTTCGGTTTCGGTTTCGCTCTCTCGTTCTACGAGAACAATGGTGAGCCTCTGTGCGTTCATGAGCAGGGGGACTTGACTTCCCGCTCGCTCTTCGCCAGGTAGTGCACGCGTGACACGAACGCTCCGTGGGTGCTACCTCGGACGGTATACGCGGCCGGGCGCCCCTCCCCGGCCGCTAGTGCAGTGTGCCGCGCGCGCGATTAGTCCGAGACAGGACGCTGCGTGCGCGCGGCTACGTAGTACATAGAGTTTAGTTGTTTTTGTAAGTGATTGTGCGCAGTGGCCGGGAGACCCCGCGCAGGGGCAGACGTAAAGCCGCCGGCACTCTCTCACGACAGCGAGAGAGAGAAATGCTTCACTGCTGCATTTCACGCCGGAACTGCGTGTGTGCGCGAGCGTACTCGGCGCGACTTGTGCCTCGAGAATAGCGGAGAACGGCGGGCCTATGGGCGGGCCGAAGTCCGCCTGCCCGAGAGATAGAATCTTGCGCAGCATCCCGGGGCGCTCGTTAAACACGTCCGTGCGCCGTGAGCGCTCTGGAAGCCACTGCGCCCATCTTTAGAGGCTCGCTTTCTTCGCCTACTCTCGAGTTCTCCGCTTATAGCATGCGCTGAAATAAACGCTCCATATATGTTTATAACGACGAAAGGAATATTTCCTCTCCATTCTCTTCATGAACCACAGTTGAACAGTGACGAGGTCGCGGCCGCACCCTTTGATGAAAAGTTTACCTGCAGTTTTCTACAGTGCACCCAAAAACTCGAGAGTGTGATCAACAGAAGTGTTCAGACGCGGAGCCTTCAGACAACCTCGAGCTCGGTACGCATTCCGCCAAACCTGCAACACAGGCGCTGCGCTTCTGCGCTACATCGGAGCACGGACGTTCACTAAAAAGCACCGCTGGTTGGCAGTCTGGTAACTGTGGAGGGCCTATTTGCCAAGAGTCAGTACGCAAAAGGGCCCTCGACAGCGGCGTCAGAGGAGGATGGCTTGCAGATGCTGAGCGCACTCTCTCCTAGCTCAACAGTAAAGCCAGCTCCTCCGAGGAAAGAGCAAAGTTCCCTCAAAAAGGTTCCCCCGAGATGCGTAGAGTTCCTGTATATGCTCCCGCAGCATAAAGACAAGCGTCATGTTTGTAAACAAAGGTGGCGCTGCGGTCGGCAGCGACGCGGGGTGTAGGCAAAAACGTAGCATGCCCACCCCGCGCCACGCGATGTTGCCTTCGAAACCAACTTGAAACCAGTTTTGAATTGGTTCGTACCTAAGACCCGTACAAATTACGGGTATCAAATGCTGAACTTCACTCTCCCACATTTATTAAATAAGAAACCCTTATAAATGTATAGCTAAATAATGCCAACAACTGTTATATGTCTTGTGTGTTTGTACGTTTTTTTTTCTCTGAAAGTGCCCTCGTATTGTTTTTTCGTTTGTTTTGTTAACGTGAACAAGTGTATCACTGCGAAGCTTCTGTAGGGTGCGCCGGCCTCGTCAAGCCTTGCCACTGGCTTTTTGCCGGTGCAACCAACATCGCCATGATGTTAAATAAATATATTCTGATTCTGATTCTGAACTCGCGTACGCGAATATTTCAAAGCGTGCGCATCGCTTGTGGTTAGAAACAATTCTGTTGGTGACCGGAGAGTAGTTCAGCACTTTTTCAACCTGTTCGCCGGACGGAATTACCTGGCGAAGCGCTGCATAGGCTTCCTTTTGCGCTCCAATGTTTGGCAGCAACGGCGAGGCTACGGCGGTCGACTAGGTTGACTTACTAAATGAAACCGAGAAAGCGCGAGGTATACAGGGACATTAATCGTCTGCAGTCTCAACTTCTGGGCCGATACAGCATACCCTATCGCTAAGTTCAAGAAGAAGGACGACGGGATGCACGACGCGAGGCAGCTTTCTCACATGACGAACCTTTGTGATGTGCCTGCTGTCGTCGAGCCACTACACTGCGGAGAACACCGAACACTACTGGACACTGAAGTCATGCAGGTATGCCTTGAATGAGTCATGCAAATGCGATCTTTCCGTTCTGCCGCCACCGCGGTGGCTCAGTGTTACGGTGCTCGACTGCTGACCCGAAATACGCGGGTTCGATCCTGGCCGCGGCGGCCGAATTTCGATGGAGGCGAAGTTGTAGTGGGCCCCTGTGCTGTGCGATGTCAGTGCACGTTAAAGAACCACAGGTGGTCGCCCTTCACTACGGCGTCTCTCATAGCCTCAGTCGCTTTGGGATGTTAAAACTCCATAAACCATAAACCAAACCTTTCCCTTATTTGGATCTTTGTCGAGTGCGCAGCGAACTTAAATGGTTTATTCTGCTTGATGAAATAGACATTGGATGTTAAGAGATGGGCAGGCGAAGGGATAGAAAAGTTTACATCGAGCTACGACGAAGTTACGTTTGCTCTGCAGAGCTAAATGTTTTAAGTCATTCTGCTTGATAAGTGGTTTTCTGGTCTGGTATTTGCTGTTTTCGCCAGGTTCTGATTGGCCAGCAATTGTAAAATTCAGGTAATACGGGAAATAACACTGGAGGATTTTCCGATATCTTAGCGACGTTTAATCGTTTTCTAGGATAGGTGGTGAAAAAACGTACATGTTGAAGCTCGTGGAAGTGAAAGTAGAGAAAAAATTACGCGTCGTACTACTACCAGATTACAGCGCTGCTTCAAACGTCGTGCGTAGTGGCCCGATGAATGCTGAAGGCGACTGGCAGCAGCTTTTTTTTTTTTTTAGCGCGAAGAGGTGCCCGGGACGTAACTCGGGTGATTGCCATCTGAAAACGGTCCCCTGCGTTCAATTTGCGCTCACACCCAAACGGAATGTCGCTTCCAAATTTCTCATAATGAGAGCCGACAGAACGCGAACGAGCTGCAGACGTTGATTCATGCACTGTTCGCCGCATGACTGAAGAGCAACCCTGCGGATTAAGAGACGCGAACTATCATATTTCGATGCAGAAATGAAATATACTAGCCGCGCAGCCGATCCGTCGCCGAACTTTTCTCGCTCTACGGCCGCTGCTCATCGCTTTGGCCCATATCTAAATGCGATAAACTGGTGGAAACATGTGCCGCTGCCTTTCTGCAGCATTGCAGTTCAACCACCCGCACCACAATTCGCCGGAATATTCCAAAACGCGTTCAAAAACGCTCAAGCGTGGCATACCCAATGCACACGGTACCGGCTTTTGCCTACACAACGGCAGATCACACGCACATCTTGTGGGACTGCATCAGAAATCTAAAGGAAGCAAGATCAGGAACAATCCCGCCGCGGCTGGAGGCAGCCGCGAAGAGCAACGACCATGACCAACAGCTATGGACCGTCCAGCAGGTCCTCGGGGCGCTCGAAAGGCAGGGACCCAGCGAGCCGGCAACGGCGAGCGGAGACCCGCGCCGAGTAACGGCAGCCTCGTAGACGACGTAGGCCCTCGTCGGGGCGCGCGAGCGCCCAACTGCAGGCACAAATAAAGTTTCCTCCAATCCAATCCAATCCTACACAACGATAGTTACTGCTGACTCCAGCGCCGCCGCATCTCCGTGACGTCACGGCAAGACGCTTTACAGCGCCGTATCATGGGGGCTGCCATCTTTGATCACGTGATCACGCCGCCATTATTCGCCTCCTGACCGCTCGGCGCCCGCCTCGTCGCAACGGCTCCTGCGTCTGATGTTTCGGTTCTGACAGGCAGTGTGTCGCCTGATACGGTTGTAAAGGAGTGGGAAGACGACACTGTGGTTGGCCCGAAGCTTCGAAGGGCATGTGAAAACCCCGATTTGATCACTTTAGGCGTGAAAACGGGACCGGGCTTCAAGTCGCGAAGAGCCGCTGAGCTCTGCGCCTGTTCGAGGCAACGGGTGGATCGCCTGAATGCCGCTGAAGGCTTTGCTTATTATTTTGTATTGTTATTATCTAAAACAGCAACGTTTAATAACCCTGCGGCTGCGCAGGTCGTTATCGTATTGTGTAAAAGCATGCAGACACTGCTCTAAAACGCTCACATGCACATCGTACTCATTTGTTTACAACCTGTTAAAGGTGCTTAGGAAGCCTACAATATTTTCTGTTGGTTTGCTAAACAAAGGAAGGCGACAAAAATAAATAAACAAACACATGTTACCCAATCATTTAAGCAGTACCATGCATCAAGCAGCCTTCACAAGATTGCATGCAATCGTTTACAAGGATTCCGCGATATAATTGTTATAACGCGCGCATGGCAGAGCGTTCACTACACGAAGTTCACAATTATGTCAGCCTCACATAGTATAAAATTGTGGTACGCTCCGTGCTCGATATGCGGACATGAAATTGCTCGAGGTCTTGTTGGTTGTAAGTAATCAGCCGGAGTCACTTGTAACGTCTGTCTCGCATGGAAGTGACAACCGCGGAGCACAGCAGCCGTAACGCAAATACTTTATTCGATTGTGGTCCACGAAAACCGCCTTACTTGGAGCGAAGTTCAACAGTAGCACCAAGACGGTGTGTAATACACGAACTGACGGTAAGCGTTGTCCGCTCGCACGGCTATGCACTGCGCAATATGCAGTAGAGGTATAGGAGCGTAAGTCGTCTTTGTGACGTTTCGGTGGCAGGTCAGCTTGTTCATGCGGCGATGTTGCGCACTTACCCTCGCAGATTTTCGAAGATCGAGACCTTTCTATCTATATTCGCTGTCTTGCGCAGGCGAACAAGTGTGTTGCGTTTGGCCGTTCGGAATGGGTGGATGCCCAACGGGCGCGAACAGGGGCAGTACGTCCTTGTGCAGTTCGGTTCCGTGAAGCTCGCAAACGATCGCATCCCGCCTCTTTCACTTTTTGTCGCAATTCTTGCAATCCACAGCAAAGCATGTATTTTCTCTTTTCACATTTCCACTGCTGCGTCGAGGCATACGCCGGCGACTTACAAGGCAAGTAATGACGCCTTGTTCCGAGCGCACCTGTCGCGCCATCTGGTATCAAAAGAAAGAACTGCGCGCTGTAAACGGTCTATAAGAGATGCGCGGCTAGCAGAGCCATCTGTTGGCAAACCGAAAAACCAAAATGACACGTGCCTGCACGCTAGCGGTGTTTCAGTGCTACGTCTCGCGTTTCACGGGCGCTATGTAGCTGCCCCCCGCTCCTGCGCCTGTCCGCGTGTTGCCGGCTGCTCTTGCAACGCTCTTGAAGCGTTTCCTCGGGGCCGATGAAGCGGTCATTTCGCTGCATTTTCCCGCTGTCTCCAGCAACGATGGCATCGGCGCCGCTGCCCCTTTGTTGTGTTCACCGTCCAGCGTGTTGCTGCGAATATTGAACGTGGTTGGCGTGAGACCAGGGAAGAAGTAGCGCATTCCCCCCTCTCCATCGCGTAAGGACGAATTTGTTTCGAATGTCAAGTAAGCCAGCGCTTTGAATTCGTATAACCGCGTGTCGTGTTATCTTTCGTGCCATGTTGGTTGTTGCGATCTTTTGTTTCATGTTGGCTGCCTTGTGACACTTACTGCGTTGTCTTCTTAGCTGCTTCCTTCACTGACGACAGGGTGCCATTTAATCACGTTTGATTCGCCTTGCTTATCCCCAGGAAGCACGGAACATTAAAATAATGTTATAAATTTGTTATGTGTTTTGAAGTAGCATTATTTGTTCCTTTCGAACGCTACATTATGCTTTAAGATTAACAAGTAGCGTGATGTTTTTTTACTACAAACCCTAGTTACCGTGACTATAACCGTGACTATAAAAGTGCTTTACAAGAATCACTGCTTCCCAAAATTTTTCCTGCTTTTTTTTTTACGGTCAAGGTATGTCACACCTAAGTCTATTAAATTGTGCCTGCCATATACTGCATGCACGCCACTGTTAGTTTGTTTTGTTAGAAAGCTTTGCTTCCTACCCATTCCCTACTGTTGCTCACGAGACGCCCACCAGTAATGGCTACATAATCTTGACCCCATGGTATCCGTTCGGAGGTGAGCGCATGAGTTGCCCTTTGTGCTGTATTGCGGAGGCCACATTTCACTTATCATTGCGGAAACTAAAAGAGCTTTTTTCGTGGCCAGTATTTCTGCCCTGTGTAAAAGAGGGCAAGGACGGATAGGGCTCGTTCGTAATCCGCCGAGCTTAAATGAAACCAAAAACTCCAGCGTGGAAGGGGAATACAGGTAATGACAGCGTTACATGAGTATGGAATACGCAGACGCGGGTTCGATCCCGGCCGCGGCGGCCGAATTTCGATGAAGGCGAAATTCTGGAGGGCCGTGTACTGTGCGACGTCAGTGCACGTTAAAGAACCCCAGGTGGTCGAAATTTCCGGAGCCCTTCACTACGGCGTCTCTCATACCCTGAGTCGCTTTGGGACGTTAAACCTTAATAAACCAAACCAAATCAGTATGGAATACGCTCTGTACATGTGCTCTCATACCCGGACATTTTGGGCAGGGAGATGTAATCATGTCCTCCAAGCTAACAGAGCATTAGTAGATTGAAGAGAGCGTTATTCTTAAATTACTCAACGATGTGCGCTCGTCGACAATACGGCTTTGCCTAGTGTTCTTGTAGTCTCATTCTGTTTTCTCTTTAAATGTTCAGTAGATTGCAATTCCCAAAAAGACGGATGCGCAATATTGTTTGTGCCACTATATAGTGAGAAATATAAAGGGTCTGGGTCGCTTCTCGTTGCAGAAAGGCTACGACATGGAGTCGGCGTGTAGCGATCACGGAGGCATCGAAAGGAAAATCCGTTGTCTGGATTCTGGGCGGATTGGGGCCAGGATAATTAAGCTACTGGCTACGTTAAAGCACAGTGGGTTGAACCTGAAAAGACCTTGTGGCCGTACAAGCTGCTGCTTAGCGAGGCACTTGCCCGTCCTGAACAAAACCTTGTACGAGGCGGCGATGCAGCTCACAGAACACTCCCCAAGAGCCCTGACGTTAAGCGCCATCCGAAGCGTTGACGTGGACGTCCCGCGTTCCGACAACTCCATAATGGAAGCTGCCATCCTGATCTGCTGGCTGCTGACACACCACCACTGCATCAGGCGCCTTGTCCTGCGAGCCAGTGCAATTCCCGTATCGTGCTTTCCAGCTTTGCTCAGCGAGGCACTAGTGGCTAACAAGGGCCTCGTGGAGGTTCTAGCCGACCCATTCGATTTTAGCGAAACCTCGCGGCAAGTTTGCGAGTGCCGTGTTCTGGCTAATGCTTTAGGAAAAATATCGCTTGGACTCGTGTGTTTGGATGTCAAACCTCTCATAATAGACCAGAATTTCGCGGAAGCCATCGCCAGTGCAATTTGCGGGGGTAACTTGCGCCGCCTGGTGCTCTGGAGTGAAATGTCGGTCACAGTCGCGAAGAAACTATTCTCGGCATCAACCGCTTCTACAAACTTGAGCTCGTTAGAGATCGCTGGCTATAAAGAGTTCTCGGAGTCGAATGCGGTAGTCCTCGCTTCCGCGCTGAAGCGCAACAAGACACTTCGGAAACTCTCGATAGAGCCTGTGGAAGAGGTTGCCGTTGGTATCATCCTCGCTTCCCTGGAACACAACGGCACTCTGAAGGAGCTGTCCCTTGCTTCTTTTAGTTGGCTCCCGCTATCCCTCTCGACAGTGTGTGACGGCCTTCAAGCACTGCGGGCCAACAGAGGTCTCAGCTGTCTCAAGATTACCAACACGAGATTCAAGAACAGCTTCGCTATGGTAATCGCAGACATTCTTCGGGAAAACAACACGCTTCAGGAGCTCAATCTCTCCAGCAACCGGATCGGCAATACCGGAGGTCGTGCACTGGCTAATGCCTTCATTCAAAATTTATCACTGAGGCGTTTCGACATCTCCGATAACCGAATGACTGGCGAAGCACTGGTGCAGAACTTCGTCGATTGCCTGGCTGTAAACAGCAGTCTTGAGTCTGTACGCCTCGGCAGATTTCACGTTTCTGAACAATGGCAGCCCGCATGGCCTCCGGCAGGAAATGTACATGCTCGTCTCCATGTCACATGGAACACATATGGACTCGAAGGCTGCACCCAGCGTCTGCGAGAAGACGACGAGTTTCCTCGACTGTGTGTTGGGTGGACAGTTGACGCCGGTTCTTCTGCAATTGTGGAGTGGTTCTCCGCGGCTCGGACGATGTGTGCCTCGCTGACAGAACTCACCATCCAGTGCCCTAGGCGCGTTGAGTCGGTGAGCTCTGCTGCTGCGGTGGTGTCCTTTTTGGAGGCTACAAATTCTCTGAAGAAGCTCGTCGTAATTCCGACACTCCGCTCGGACACCTTGGTCACTGCCGTCCTCAGCGGCCTCGCCCGCAACAAAAGTGTCTGCGACGTGGAGATCCACCAAGACCTCTCCAGCACCCCTGACGTCAAGGCTCTTCAGGCTGTTTTTCGTGCGAACCGAACCCTGCACTGCCTCAAGTTCGCAGCATACTGTCTGGGCAGCAAGTCTGTCGGTTTGCTGACGCGTGCTCTAGAGGACAATTTTGTGTTTTTGACATTAGAATTCAAACTCTTCACTCTGCGGGACGATATGCGACCTCTCCAAAGCGTCCTAAACCGGAATCGGTCTTTTCTGAATCGCGCCGTGGAATACGTGTTGGGCATGGCAGTGGATTCTCGGTCAGTGGGAGCTCTTGAACTACTCTCCGCGTGTGACTCTCTCATCGATGCAGTGTCCGATGCCTCAGGAAAGACGCGCGACGACAGCAAGCTCCTGGTGCTTGAAGCAGTCCGCCGACAAAACTCTTCTTCCGAAGTGTTCAACTCAGTGCCCACGTGAAAACGTGTGGCAAGGAAATTGCAATTTCAAAAACAATGAACAGCTTAGACGATTGTGCTGTGTGAGTGGCATCGTTTTCTTAAAAAGCCAGCAATGGATTGTTCATGATTTAGAGCACAAATCAGGTGGCGACAAAAAAAAACGTAAGTTGTATGTTTTCTCCTCTCATCCTAGATTTTTTTTATTTTATGACGTTCTGCTGTAGTCACGAAAAAAGCATTTAATTGTAAATTTCTACAGTGGATATTGGAGAAACCGTTCCGCATTTTCCGACGGTGGTATACTTTTCTGGAGTTTAATGTTGAGTGGCTTTCTTAATATTGTCGCGCGCTTTGTGTCGACAACAAAGCAGAGGGAAGAGTAGCGCACAGGTAGAAGAAGCTACTCGACCTCGCCTTACTGAGCTCTCTCTCCGCATTAGAGAACGTTTTAAATAAACGCTTCAGTACGTGTTGAGTGCGTAGCAGTTGTGGTGGAGGTGCTGGCATGATCACCACAGAACCATCTCGACTTCGCTGTAGCCGTCGACGTGCCGGACTGTCCGTGTTGCCCGAGAGAATGAATCAAAAAGGCTACGCACGACAGCCAAGTTCGGCAGCGCCCACATGGGAGCAATTCCGTTAACCGCCGACCTTTTCTGGACTGCCAAGGGAAGACATGGATGAGTGGCTCATCCATTGCCAGGGGGTGAGCAAACGCAACCTCTTAGATGCCACCATTAAGCTGGCCAGTTCTGTTTGCTTTTAGGATGGTGCCGCGTTGGCATGGTTCGAGAACCACAAAGCGTTTTTAGCAAACGTAGCAAGGACATCGTGAGGCTAGACAGATCGAAGGACCAGCATGGGGATGTAGCAAAGCCAGCCTGGCTAGCGGAACAATGTGTTCAGCGCCAGCGCCAACAAGAAGCATCATTTCGAAAAGATTTCATCATAAAAGCATTCCGACTAAATCATCAGATGCTTACGCAGGCTGGCAGCATCAAATTGTCTGATCGTCCGTCCAATTTTCTGCTCAGTCTTCCTACCCTACTGCACGTTTTTTAACAGCTTGTGGGAGAAGTAGATGCGTACGTCCAACGTAATTCGGGCTGAGGAGCTCGTAATAAACAGTATGACGCAGGAGTGCCTGTTTTGCTTTGCTTTTGCTAAGCATAGCTTCTTTCTCCTTGTAGCTGTAGTCCTCCGAACTCAAGACCGCAAATCCACCTTCCTTTTATCAGACAGCAAAAGCTTTATGCCTGCAGCGTTTAGTGAAGCCACTGTCCCCGGAACGTCAATGCGTGGTCCACACGTGTAACGGAATGGCAGTGATTCCACGCCTTCCAGAATGCATCGGTCAGCTTCGGGCTTCGTCCTCGCCTTTGGGGCAGTGCATGGCATCAGGGCGAGCACATCTGTCTTATCGACCTTTGGTTGGGTGCAGAATTTCGGCCCTCGCTCGAGGTTGTACAGGACATCCGAGGGCACTGTGATGCCACCTATCTGGCGAACCTCTTGGCGGGCGGGCGGTGCCGCACGTTTTCTTGGTAGCGAAAGGATCGAAAGGAACCTTTGCCAGGTGAACTCGGTAATGCGATCGGCGATTTGAAGTTGTTGGTACAACCTACGGCGGTGTCCTGCCGGCTGGCAGACTTGGTCTCAGGCTATGAACGGGCTTTCTTGGAAAAGCTGTACCTGTCACCAAGCCTCCCACCGCAGGATGCGGCACAGGCGCAGCCCATGTCGGCGTGAAGGTTGGAACGGGCCTACGAGAAGGGCCACAGCAGGGGAAAGGTAGTCATTCTTGATGGCAAACATGAGGAGCCGAGCACGGCATGAGGCCGACACAAGCATCGCGGTACACAGAAAAGGATTGCGGAGAGCATGAAGAACGATAGAAGCGAAAGGGCCCGATGTAGAGAGAGAGAGATAGTTTATTATAGCAAGTGTGTTAGACCCCCCTTGAGTCCCTGGACCACCGCATGGTCCCACTCTACGTCGGAAAGAAATCAAACTCAGAAGAGCGGAGAGTTGGGCTTGTTGGTTCAAGATCATTGTGTTGGTTTACGATCTTTTTGTTGGTTTGAGATCAGCAAAAAACGCTGTGTACGGAATTCCGCTTTCGTGTGGCAGGTCCTAGGTAGGGCAATCTGGATGTTGTATTAATGACAGGTTGCGCGAGCACGCTAATTCTCAAATACTCAAAATGCCACTGCGGAATCGAACTTAGTCATTCACCGCCCAAAATGCAAATGCTCTCCCCTGCTTGACAAAATCCGCATCATCAAGAAATATTTCAGCCACACGCTCGAGAAATCTGGGCAGCTTTTATCGCCAATAAAAAAGATCACACTTGTTTCAGTGCACCGTCTATCAAATACTTTCAAAAGAAACCGCTTTTGGGCATAAATCCTAATACTGGCCAGCTACCTCCCCGATGTGCCTTAGTTAACCCCTGTTGGTGCTGTTCCTGTTTGCTGTTTGTTTTCACCAGTTCATCCCCCTTTTTTTGTTGCCGTTTGATCGCCCCTTTTCTTCCTTTCGGAATGAGCGCGTGCCTTTCAACTCGCCACTTTCACTACATCCTTGACACACGCCCGCAGCAGTTGAAAAAAAAAAAAAAATGTTTCCCTTGTTATTGTTTATCCTTGTTTGTTTTCATCCGGTTCCCCTTTGTTACCCCCGTTCACCTTATTGCCGGTTCGTCTCTAGTTAAGTTTCTCTTGTCGTGAGCTGAGCCCGTGCCTTTTCCCTCGCCATCTTTTCGAGCAGCAAGTTGGATCTGTTTATCTTGATTGCGGGGTTGCGGTATGTATATATGTCTGTATTTCTGAAATAAACGCCAATTGCAAGTCAGCGCCTGTGTTGTGTTCTCGCTCCGTCCTGTGTTAGCGATGTTCCCAATATGATTGTAAACCGACAAGCCCAACTCCCCACTCTTCACAGTCTATATAAACACTATGCTAACGCTGTGTTCGACATGTTATTTTAATGATCAAGTAGTTACTGGAGAACAAGTACAAACTATTATTTACTAAGGACTTCAGATCATAACCAAAAACATCTTCAAGCGTTGTGGCACAGAAATTTTCCCACTTTTCGTGCAGTAATGATGTTTTTTCAACACGAATTCCCAGTTAAATATCTGTGAGGATTCCTGCTATAGATCGCATGCGCAGCCCAGAAAAATTAATTAGAAAACTGTGCGTTACCTATCCGCCACTATTACTTACGGCACCGTTAACGGCTGGCTATATAAATTGAGGTGATGTTCTCCGTTTGAAGGTACGCGTGGGAGGTGCATGTACGAATATTGGTGCATTTTAGTGCGTGTCGCCCTTGTGCCCCACTCTCATTGCAAAGTGTTGATTGCACCTTTGGCATAGACAGGCCTGGTCTTGCACGATGTTATGCCTCAGCTCCCTGCCAGCCTAAATGGATTGCTACGTCGACTCTCTCGTCCGGCGTAGCCACGGCGACGGCAAGTCTCCTCTGGAAGTAGACAGCACACCTTTGGCAGTGCACGCCGAAAATAGCTCTCACGGCCTGTCGTTATGGGCATTGCAGAGAGGACCCGGGTGCCATCTGGTCCAAAAAATTACTGAAGACACTTTGGGAATTCTAAAGTGTGCTTGGCGAAAGCCTGGACTGCAGCGAGATGTCTGGCGAAGGAGCGGCGGTGCAGCTGCCACCGCCGACGCGGGCGCGCGCTGGTTAACCGCTGCTGTGTGACGTCACGGTTGCTATGCACAGCTGCGCACCCCACCGGTGCACCGGGTTGCCAAGGAGGGAAGGAGGTCGCGCCGCTGCGCGGAGGAGAGGCCACAGTTGGCACGATTCCAGCGCACGGACGGACGCGACCGCGAGCATGAGCCATTAAAGGCTGTGGCCTTAATAACCTTGTTGCACTTCTGTGTCAGTTATATGTTTAGGAAAATGTTATTACATTTGTAACACTACAAAAGCTCAATAAAAAGGTGTAATAAGAACAACGTATCAACATTTGACCGAATAAAAAAAAGTGGCGTTGTTGTAGCGTTTCGGTGCTTCCAGGGAAATGCGTGCAGGAAGATTTGAAGAAATTCGGCTCTGTTTCATAATACCAAAGTACTTAAATGTAATATGTTTGCATGATTATAATCTATACAGCAACGTTTTTTTTTTTTGGGGGGGGGGCGAGAGAGGGGAGGGGGTTAATGCTCAGGAACCCATTTTGCTTCATTGCGCAGGTTTTGGCCGTCTTGCTGCCCGTACAACCATCATGCCTCGGTTATGATTTCTTCGAAGTGCCTTCATATCAAGCAAGTGACGTTTGCTTCGAGACTCCAGCACGTGCCACCCTTTGCTTGATTAACCACCCCAGTGTGCCTATCACCACCGTTTCTGCGACTGCGCCATCACTGGGAACGTCACATCACGAGGGTATCGACGCCTATATAAGAAGCTCCTCATCGCCGCCGGCATCCAGTGGGCTCGGCAGCAGCACATCGAGCACAATGCTCAGGAACCCATTTTGCTTCATTGCGCAGGTTTTGGCCGTCTTGCTGCCCGTACAACCATCATGCCTCGGTTATGATTTCTTCGAAGTGCCTTCATATCAAGCAAGTGACGTTTGCTTCGAGACTCCAGCACGTGCCACCCTTTGCTTGATTAACCACCCCAGTGTGCCTATCACCACCGTTTCTGCGACTGCGCCATCACTGGGAACGTCACATCACGAGGGTATCGACGCCTATATAAGAAGCTCCTCATCGCCGCCGGCATCAAGTGGGCTCGGCAGCAGCACATCGAGCACAATGCTCAGGAACCCATTTTGCTTCATTGCGCAGGTTTTGGCCGTCTTGCTGCCCGTACAACCATCATGCCTCGGTTATGATTTCTTCGAAGTGCCTTCATATCAAGCAAGTGACGTTTGCTTCGAGACTCCAGCACGTGCCACCCTTTGCTTGATTAACCACCCCAGTGTGCCTATCACCACCGTTTCTGCGACTGCGCCATCACTGGGAACGTCACATCACGAGGGTATCGACGCCTATATAAGAAGCTCCTCATCGCCGCCGGCATCCAGTGGGCTCGGCAGCAGCACATCGAGCACAATGCTCAGGAACCCATTTTGCTTCATTGCGCAGGTTGGTAACTATTTATCTGCCAGTTGCTATCGTAGCGATAACCGCTTTCTGTTGCTGCTGCCCTGCCCACTGTGTATAAAAAATGCTTTGTCGTACGTTTATTCTTTCCAAGACGATCTGTTAAAATGTGGTGACATAGAATCAAATCCAGGCCCAGATATGACAGAAAAGGAAATGCTGCAGCAGCTACTCTTGGGCCAAAGCACCCTGGCGTCGTCTGTGAACGACATTCTGGCAAAACAGGGTTCTTTTGAAGAAAAGATAGATGGCTTGACAGATAGGATTAAAAATCTTGAAAATGAGGTAGCAACGATCAATACTTTAAAAACGGAATTGCAGGACCTGAAGTCGACTGTAACTAAAATGGAAGGCACCATTACATACCTGTTAAATAAAACAGACGACCTGGAAAACAGGAGCCGTAGAAACAACCTACTTATTTTCGGAATAAAAGAAGAGAATGAAGAATCAGAAGCAGAGCTTAGGGAGAAAATAACAAGGGAAATTTTTGACGAGAAGTTAGGAGTGGCAATAAACAGTATAGAAAGGTGCCACAGAATAGGTATGAAATCAACAAAGAATCGCCCTGTCATCATAAAATTGAGTGACTACCGAGAAAAGGCTTCAATAATGAAGGCATGCCCGAAGTTGAAAGGCACAGATTTTTCGGTTAGTGAAGACTTCTCAAAAAGAATTCGTGACGTCAGAAAAAAGTTATGGGAAAGCGCATCTCGGGAAAAGAGCAATGGTGCCAAGGTTAAGCTGGTGTTTGACAAGCTTAGCATGGACGGTAACATGTTCGGATGGGATAATGCAAGAAACACTCGGTATAAAATCCCGAGGAACCAAAAGTGACACCAACAAGGGAACAGTCTGGTTTTCAAAATTCTTAACATAAACTGTCGCAGCGTCGTAAACAAAGCTGCAGAACTCGAAGGCATGCTGTTCTCACATGACGCGGACGTTGCCATGCTTACCGAGACCTGGCTAAGCAATGAAATATTTGACAGTGAATTTGTACCTAAAGATTATAAGGTTTTTCGTAGTGACCGTGACAGAAGAGGTGGAGGAGTGGCAATTTTAATGAAATCATCATTGCAACTTTTCAGGATGCCTGATGCTCAAGACATTGAAGCCATATTTTGCAAAACATACATCAACAGGGTTCGCTTTGTTCTTGGTGTTTTTTACAGGCCTCCCAACTCTTCTGTTGCGGTCTTGGAAAACTTAAGAGCATATTTACAATGCCATGTAAAAAGAGATGATAGACTAATACTGGCTGGTGATTTCAACTTGCCTAATATTGACTGGCACACCTTTTCATCATTCTCTGCCCATAATGCTGATACTGTAATGCTCGACATTGTGTTCACATTTGACCTGCTGCAAGTAGTAAATAATTTTACGAGAATGCAAGGAGCCGCGGGATCAATTCTAGATCTATTTTTTGTCAGTGGTGCCATCCGCAATTTGGTAGCCTGTGAAGTCACAAACGGAATATCCGATCACAAAGCTGTGCTGCTGAGCTTGTCAAATGTGTACCCAGATCGTCAAACTAGCGTGCAATTTTTTCCCAATTTTTCGCGTGCGGAAGACGAATCTATTCTGGACATGCTTGATTCATGTTATGAGAATTTTAGGAATAGCACTGATAGTGTGAATGACCTATGGCTTACTTTTAAAATGATCGTCTCCCATTGTATTGCCCGTTTCGTTCCCAAAATTGCAAAAAAGTCTGTATACCGCAATCCTTGGATTTCTCGGGAGACGTTACGCTTGCAGCGAAGGCTTAAAAGGTTAAAAAAGAAATCAAGCAGGAATTCATCATTAAAACCAATTGTGGAAGCAATTTCAGAAGAACTTAAGCAGAAAATAATTTGCGACAAAGAAAAGTATTACGGAACGCTCCTGCCCTCGTTCATTAAAACGTCTCCCGAGAGATTCTGGCGCCAAATCACGCCCAAATCTTCTTCCACGAACGAATTCATAGTAGACGGCAAATGTGTGCGTGATGAGGCTGTTGTTTGTTCTGCTTTCAACAAATTTTTTCAGTCAGTATTCACAGAGGATAATGGATGCCTGCCCAACTTTTCTGCAGCACTCCCTGCCATATCTGATGTTGTAATTTCAGAGACTGGTGTTTGTAACTTGCTTTTGAACCTTGATGTCAAAAAATCAGCAGGTCCCGATAACATACCAAACACTTTTTTGAAGCGCTATGCGGAGTGGTGCGCAAAGTACTTGACAGTAATATTCAACAGATCTTTACATGACGGATCTTTACCGGATGACTGGAGGACAGCCGCGATTAAACCTCTGCACAAAACCGGAAAAAAAGCACACATCGAGAATTACCGACCCATATCTCTAACTTCCACATCATGTAAAATTTTAGAACATATAATTCATAAACATATATTAGGTTTCTTGGAACAGCACAAAGTACTTACCGATTTTCAGCATGGTTTCAGGCGTGGGTTTTCCACAAGTACACAGTTAGTTGAAACTGTGCATGACTTTGCTCAGTCGATTAACCAGAGAAAACAAACAGACGCAATATTCATGGATTTCCGTAAAGCATTCGATAAGGTGTCACATAACAAACTAATTCATAAATTAAGTTATTACATTAAAAATGACAGGATACTTGCATGGATTAAAGCTTATCTCTCGAACAGATGTCAGTTCGTCACTCTGAACAATATTTCTTCTAGCAGTGTCCGGGTTATGTCTGGCGTCCCCCAGGGATCTGTTTTGGGACCACTCTTATTTCTTTTGTTTATTAATGACATTGTGGCAGATCTTTCAGTTCGCGTGAGGCTGTACGCGGATGACTGTATCCTTTATCAAGTGGTGTCTTCAGTTGACGACCAGGTACGTCTAAATAATGACCTAGCGAAAGTGGTTGCGTGGTGCAACAAATGGCAGATGTGCATTAATTTTGAGAAAACCGTGTTCATGAAAATTACAAACAAGAAAAAGCCTCTTCATTATGTGTACGGTACTAACAGCATATCATTATTAGAAGTGACAGAGTATAAATATTTGGGCCTATGGATTACTAACAACCTTTCGTGGTCAAAACACATAGACACTGTAGTAGCAAAATCAATGCGGAAGCTATTTTTCTTGAGGCGCTCCCTAAAGTCATCCCCATCTAGTGTTCGTCTATTGGCCTACAATTCTCTCATCCGTCCATTACTAGAATATGCCGTAATCATTTGGGACCCTTTCACGTTAACAAACATTCAGAAATTAGAGCGAATACAGCATAAAGTGGTTAGATTTGTTTTTAACTCATATGGCCGTGCATCTGTAAGTGAGCTCGTGAGGCGAAGTGGGTTACCCCCCGTCACTGAGCGCAATCGTGTTTGTCGACTAAAGTTTTTTTTCCAGCTTATAAAAGGACATTATAAAGTTGATACCTCTAATTATTTTTCTTACTCCTCAGGTTATAACACGAGACAAAGGCATGCACTAACAATCACCCCTTTGAACGCGCGAAATAACTGCTTTAAATATTCTTTTTTTCCGAGGACAATTACTGATTGGAATAAACTTAATAGCGAGACTGTTAATCAAAATTCTTTAATTCTGTTTGAAAAGTGCCTGTAAATGTTGTGAATTTGTGTGTGTTTATATGCTTGTATTTTGTTTTGTCCCACCCTGCTATGATCTGTACAAGATCGCAGTATCTATAAATAAATAAATAAAAAATAAAATAAAAAAAACATATGCAGGCGGCCCGTGACGTTAAAATATTATGTACCTCAAGCTCGGGGACATAATTCTATTCGTCGGGTGCGTGAACGAACACGCGGTATTGTGATGTGATACCGAGGTGATTGATTGAAAACATCTTTATTTATTCAGTATTTTCAGAACATGTGGGTGGGCCGCCTAGTCCGGTAGTCCATTGGCTGCTGCTGCTGCGGTGGCCCTCCCCACCAGCCAGTGCTGACGGTCAGGATCATCGCTGAGCAGAATAGCCTCCCACTGCTCCTCCGAGGGGTTGGGAATGGGTCAAGTAAGGGATTAAATTGGCATGCCCACACCATATGGTAGAGGTTAGCTACCTCTCCACAGTGTGGGCACTGCGGAGAGTATAGTGTAGGGTACCACAGGTGTAATTTATCTGGTGTTGGGTATGTGTTGGTTTGTAGTCTCCTAAGGGTGTTCTCTTCTAACTTATTGAGGGATTTGTGTGGTTTTGGGTACTTTTTTCTGGCTGTTCTGTATGGCACGAGATTGTCAGCATACACTGCTAAACCTATCAGGTCACGGCACCCTTCATGGTCATCAGGGGGAGACGCCCGGTATAGAAGAGCTCGGGCATGCCTGTGAGCGGCTTCGTTTCCTCCTGGTAGTTCCAGGTGACCGGGAAACCAGATGATTGAGGCTTGGTTGGGTGGATGCTTAGTCAGCAATGACAACCCTGACTTCTGAATTAATCCGTAATTGAAGTTGCGACAGGCGTTCTGGGAATCAGTGAGCACAACGGCGTTGGGGTTAGATGCTACAGCTAATGCAATAGCTGCCTCCTCTGCGTGAGTGGGGTTAGATGTTTTCACCGAGGCGCAGTTCACCATCGATCCTGAAGGCGTTGAGACTACAATAGTCATGACTCCATTCTGTGGTCCTGCTGCGTCCACGTAAAGGGTGTTAGTCTGCTTGTCCCGTTTCTTCTGCAGGGCTTCCCCTCTTGCCTTCCTCCTCTCGATGTTATATGCGGGATGCATATTCCGCGGAATAGGGTGCACGTTGATGCCTCTTCTCACATCGCGTGAGACCTCTACCCTTTGGTCAATTGTATAGGGCTGATTAGCATGGATCTTCTCGAGCAGTTCTCTGCCGGGTGTTGTAAGTGCGAGCCTATTGAGTTGTGAGAGACACTGCGCTTCCCACATCTCTTTGAGGGTGTTATGTACTCCTAGAGCCATGAGCTTGGCCGTTGGCGTGGAGTTCGGTAGCCCCAGTGCCGTCTTGTAGGCTTTCCTGATGAGTGTCTCCAACTTTTCAATTTCCGACCTGGAGAGGTTAAGGAATGCCGTCCCGTACATTATCCGCGAGATCACGAAAGCTTGCACTAAGCGGATGGTGTCCCTTTCCTTCATGCCATGGTGTTTATTTCGGATACGATGTATCATCCGGAGGATTTGCTCGGTGGATGTTGTAAGCTTCTTCATTGTGGTGGTGTTCTGTCGCCCCTGCGGGATATACTGCCCTAGGATCTTGATCTCCGTGGGTTTCTGTACTGGGTGGCTCTCTATACACACCGAGATGTTCTGCGCTAGGGGTGTCCTCGGGTTCTTCAGAATTAGCAACTCGGACTTTTCCGGCGCACACTGGAGGCCTCTCTCTCTGGCGTACCGGGCCACCGTGTCCGCTGCTGCTTGAAGACGCTCCTCGATCTCGGCGTCACTCCCCGAGTTGCACCAGACAGTGATATCACCCGCATACAATGTGTGTTTGATGCCGGGAATTTCGGAAAGAAGGCCTGGTAGATCTTTCATAGCCAAGGTGAACAAGAGGGGTGACAGTACCGCCCCTTGCGGAGTTCCCCTCGGGCCTAGAGTGATGGGATCTGATTTTATTCCACCGAAGTTTATAGTGGCTTGCCTGGCTGATAAGAAGTTTTTGATATAGTTGTAGGTTCTTGCGCCACAGTTGGTATAGCGAGGCTTTGCAGGATATTTTTATGTAGAACGTTATCGAACGCTCCTTTCAAATCTAGTGCCAGGATGGCCCTTGTCTGTGATTTGGGAGGTGTCTCAAGGAGGTCTTCGTACAAATACAATAGGGCGTCCTGTGTTGATAGGTGAGGGCGAAAGCCGAATTGAGTGTTAGGTAGGAGGTTGTTATCTTCTAAGTATCTACTCAGTCTCGTGTTGATGACCCTCTCTATGAGTTTCCCCAAACACGAGGTCAGCGATATCGGCCTTATATTATCCAGTTTAAGGGGTTTGTTCGGCTTCGGAATGAACCGAACCTCGGCTGTCTTCCAGGATATTGGTAACAGAAGAATAAAAGAACAGCTCAAAAAGATGTGGAACGATCAGCAAGCCTGTGAGATACCCTGAAAGCTCAGGGTAGCGCAGAGTGAGAACACATCAGCTACAGATCGCGGAATCTAAAAATTATTTCAAAGGCAGAGCACAAGCAGGCCCGGGAAGAAGGTTTAAAGTTTTTATAGTGCGCAAAAAAAAAACTATTCGAACATGTCAATACAAGGAGTAAAAGGTGAAATGTATAGTGCGTGACAGCTGGTCAAATGATGTCTTAGATCTGGACTGTTTCCACGCGACTCAAATCAAGCAGGTATAACGTAGGCAAAAACTTTCAACATTCAGTACGACGATGCGAGGAAAATAGAGCGAGCGCCAAATCAGACACATGAGAAGCAGGCAAAAAATTCGTGGTATCGGTTAAATACGAAAATACCGGCCTTGTTCTGGAACAATTAGCTTTTTCCGTAAATGAACTTTATGGGACTCCAAACCGCACAACCGTAATCTAAGTCCGTGCGAATCAGAGTTTCCTAGGTAACCTGGGTATCCAGGGGATAACAAGCAAAGTGCAGTGCATAAACCGAGTCTCGGGGGGCTTTGTTAGAATGCCTTCGATGTGTCTATACATTGACATATTGGGCGTGATTTGTATTCCAAAACTCTTTATAAGAGGCAGTCTGTGAATGAATGTGGGAACAAATTAGATGTGCGCCTCAAGATTTTCATGAAAGCAGTTTTGGATAAATTAATGATCATTTCTCATTTAGCGCCATATGTAGCCATATGCAGAAATTTGGAAAATAATCGTTAAGAAAGGCATGAATCTCAGATCTCAGGACGTCTCCAATGAACAGCGGCGTTCTCTGCCCACTGAGGCACGTTTCGCTTCTCACGTAACACTTAGAGTAGGCGATGTATTGCTACTTACCGGCCCAGGTGAGAGCACACTGCAACTCAGCAATGATGCACGCGCTACACATTGTACATTAGCTGCAGGCCGCAAAGTACAGTACAGGGCAGTTTTCAAATCAATTCAAAAGCAGCAATAAAGAACACCATGAGCGGAAACAAACTAGAGGGAGCGTTACGCAACACTTTGTAAAATACTTCCCCTTGTTCCACCTAGTGCTGGCACTTAATCCATACAGCAACACTCAGACAGTGCGAGGTGCTTACAGCTGTTGTGCGCCAAAACTAAATTTCGATGAGGCAAGAGGGGCAAAGAGTCCACGTTAGGCGACACCCAAAATCCAAGCAAGTTGTTTTATGAGTTCGTTTCGGGTATTCTCGGCTTTGATAAGCGTAAACATGGGAACATCACAACCTCAGTGTCAACAGCCTTGCAGCAGCGTTTCTCATTATTCTGATACATAAAGTTTCAGAGTCTCCAAGCTATTTCCAAAACAGTTTCTAGAGGATTAAATAGAACAATAAACAACATAAACAGACTAGAAAATTACGGGAATCTTGATGTAACCATTAGAGGAATTCGCTAACTAAGATAAGTGCAGCCCCACATACATGGAATGGGCACTTTTTTTACTCAACGTCAAAAACACGAACAATAATGAAAGTCACAAATGGCAACGCGAGATCCTTTCAATGGAAGCACGAAAAAATAATGCAAATTTCGGCGGTGGTGGGTGAAGGCTATTCCTCTTTGAGTCGGTTTTTCCAGGTCAAGCATTCATCTTTGTAGAAGTGACGTTGCAGGCGTCCCTCTTGGCCATATGTTTCGAGCTCTCGCATTGGAACGTCCTAGAGAACGTCCCAGCATGCATTAAAGGAACGTTGATATAGCTTCTGCTAGACTGGTCGGAGCTTGCGGGACAGCGGTAGAACGCCTCGCGAATGTAAAAGTACTGGCTGTGCGATAAGCTCCAAAAGCTTCCTGTCGCTTCAACCTTGAACCAGAGCGGCTCGGAAAAGGACTTGAGCACCGACGAAAGGCCCAGGGAAGCCGCCACTATGTCTACATCGCTGAAGGTAGAGGGTGCACTTGTGCCACCGGCAAGGTAGTGCTCTCGGAAGCAGCCGACGAGCTGTTTCATACGAAGGCGAGCTTGGTCCGACCACAGCCCCGTTTCGCTGAGGAGAAAGCGCCAGATGGATTCCGCCAGGGACCAGGGAATGATGGGCGTGTTGAAGACGTCTGTGTGGGCGACGTCGTTCCGTATGAACGCATAGACGACCGGAGAAGTCAGGATGTTTGTACCCTTGTGGAGTGAAAGGTAATGCCGGCCTCTTCCACTGGTTTCCTCCGCACTGCTTGGTAACGGCAAGCACCAGTGCGCCAGCCTGAGCCGCGCCTCGAACTCGTAGGCACGACCTTCGAGAATCCTCTCGAGGAAGCTCTGTGTCAGACTCGTCTCCCTGATTGCCGGACGAGCGCTTTCCCACGGCATGACCAGGGCCATGCCGGCAAAGAAGGTGTCCAAGTATTTTCTGTCCACGCCGCTGAAGAATGAGCTGACAATGCGGTCGGTCTGTATGGCCTCAATGATGGAATTCACAACTCGGGTCACCTGGACCTTCGTGTCGGGCGTAATAAACTCGTCCGTGTACATTATGTCGCGAATGCTCGGCATCAGCTCGATTTGGCGCGTGCAGAATATTAGCCTGTTTGACTGAGTGTGCACGGCGGGCCAAGCGAGCTCAACTAGCCCGTTGTAGACGCTGCATGCGAGCAGGTAGGAGGCTCCAGCGTCACTCACGCTTTTTTCTTGGGAGGTGAGGGCGTCAAAGAGGGCGTGGATTTGATCTGTGCCACTCACGCTGACTTCTGTCACGTACTTCAAGCCGATCGATGTCACCTCTAAAGCTTTGCTGATGTCCCACTTCTGCAAGAGCGCGGAGAGGTTAAGGCCAGTGTAGTGCTCAACATTGACACCTGCCGGATCAGGAGCTTGCAATGAACCCGCAAAAGTAGTCACCTCGGCAACTTTTACATACTTCCCAGCAAAATTATTGAGCTTCTCAAGGCAGTCGTTAAGGCAGTATTTAAACCGGTGATCATTCAAGTCAAGGAGTGGCTTCAGGGAAATTGGAATAGCGCTATGTCCTTTTAAGGTGACCGCCACGAGGGACGGAATACTGTACTTGAGATTGCTGAGGAGGAGATAGGCAAGCAGATTCGTGGTTCCACCATCCCGCAGGTATACTCCGCACGTGCTGACAAGAAATGCGGCTAGCTTTCCGACCACGGCGTTTTGGCCCTAACCCGAATTTCAGACATGAATCGAACATGGACCTCAAGAAGCCGCTCACCTGGCTTCGAGACCCGCTAGGCGTCATAACGGAGCTGGGCTTCATGCGTCGGTTCGAGCTGAGGGGCGACGGTAAGGTGCTGGATAGGTTTCCCATCTTACGCCAAGCATTATTTGAGCTCACGAACTCAAAGAAGCTGTCGCAAGGCTCCAGCGTCGCGTTCATGTATCTCACGAGTTCCGTGACTTCGCCGGGACAGCAGAAGTGTGATCCACCACCGTCGCCCGGCGAGTTTCGTGTGGCCACGGTCGTCTTCAACACCATTGATTGATTGAAAACATCTTTATTTATTCAGTATTTTCAGAACATGTGGGTGGGCCGCCTAGTCCGGTAGTGCATTGGCTGCTGCTGCTGCGGTGGCCCTCCCCACCAGCCAGTGCTCACGGTCAGGATCATCGCTGCGCAGAATAGCCTCCCGCTGCTCCTCCGAGGGGTTGGAAATGGGGTCAAGTAAGGGATTAAATTGGCATGCGCACACCATATGGTAGAGGTTAGCTACCTCTCCACAGTGTGGGCACTGCGGAGAGTATAGTGTAGGGTACCACAGGTGTAATTTAGCTGGTGTTGGGTATGTGTTGGTTTGTAGTCTCCTAAGGGTGTTCTCTTCTAACTTATTGAGGGATTTGTGTGGTGTTGGGTACTCCTTTCTGTCTGTTCTGTATAGCGCGAGATTGTCAGCATACACTGCTAAACCTATCAGGTCACGGCACCCTTCATGGTCATCAGGGGGAGACGCCCGGTATAGAAGAGCTCGGGCATGCCTGTGAGCGGCTTCGTTTCCTCCTGGTAGTTCCAGGTGACCGGGAAACCAGATGATTGAGGCTTGGTTGGGTGGATGCTTAGTCAGCAATGACAACCCTGACTTATGAATTAATCCTTAATTGAAGTTGCGACAGGCGTTCTGGGAATCAGTGAGCACAACGGCGTTGGGGTTAGATGCTACAGCTAATGCAATAGCTGCCTCCTCTGCGTGAGTGGGGTTAGATGTTTTCACCGAGGCGCAGTTCACCATCGACCCTGAAGGCGTTGAGACTACAATAGTCATGACTCCATTCTGTGGTCCTGCTGCGTCCACGTAAAGGGTGTTAGTCTGCTTGTCCCATTTCTTCTGCAGGGCTTCCCCTCTTGCCTTTCTCCTCTCGATGTTATATGCGGGATGCATATTCCGCGGAATGGGGTGCACGTTGATGCGTCTTCTCACATCGCGTGGGACCTCTTTCCTTTGGTCAATTGTATAGAGCTGATTAACTTGGATCTTCTCGAGCAGTTCTCCGCCGGGTGTTGTGAGTGCGAGCCTATTGAGTTGTGAGAGCCATTGTGCTTCCCACATCTCTTTGAGGGTATTATGTACTCCTAGAGCCATGAGCTTGGCCGTTGGCGTGGAGTTCGGTAGCCCCAGTGCCGTCTTGTAGGCTTTCCTGATGAGTGTCTCCAACTTTTCAATTTCCGATCTGGAGAGGTTAAGGAATGCCGTCCCGTACATTATCCGCGAGATCACGAAAGCTTGCACTAAGCGGATGGTGTCCCTTTCCTTCATGCCATGGTGTTTATTTCGGATACGATGTATCATCCGGAGGATTTGCTCAGTGGATGTTGTAAGCTTCTTCATTGTGGTGGTGTTCTGTCGCCCCTGCGGGATATACTGCCCTAGGATCTTGATCTCCGTGGGTTTCTGTACTGGGTGGCTCTCTATATACATCGAGATGTTCTGCGCTAGGGGTGTCCTCGGGTTCTTCAGAATTAGCAACTCGGACTTTTCCGGCGCACACTGGAGGCCTCTCTCCCTGGCGTACCGGGCCACCGTGTCCGCTGCTGCTTGAAGACGCTCCTCGATCTCGGCGTCACTCCCCGAGTTGCACCAGACAGTGATATCATCCGCATACAATGTGTTTTTCATGCCGGGAATTTCGTAAAGAAGGCCTGGTACGGCGAACGCCAAAACGACGCGGACAGCGAAACAAGCCATCAACGGCGCCGCACCACAGGCCCGGTCAACTCGGCGGAAGGCAGCGTCGGGGGGAGCCAAGATGGCAACCGGTTCTGCAGGTGCCGTGGCAACCGAGTCTTCATCATCCAAAGCCGACCGTATGGGAGATGTCTTTGTTCCGGGCGCTCGCAAGCCCTTGAACGCAACGGCTGCATTTAGTACTGCGGGCGAGGTCTCCTGGTGCTGGTCCAGATGCAGCTCGGCATCGCTCGGCGTCAAGGCGATCACCATTGCCGAATGGGCCTCGGCCAGTACTCCTTTCTCTGCAGCTTCAAAAGGCTCCGTGCCAACTCTCTCGTGGTCCTGGGGAGATTTATCCGATGAGGAAGACGGCGACGATGGGTCCGAAGGCGTGGACGGCGAAGACACCGCAGGAGACGTCGGGTGTCGGAGACCGGAACCAGACGGCAGATTCGTTTGCTCGTGCCTTTCCATGCGGTTAAATTCAGCGCCGCACCTTCGGTACCTTTTGGAGCCAGCCGAATTCTGGCTGCAACACAGCGCAGCAGAAGGACAAGACGTGGCTCGGCGCTCCGACACAAGCTCGCGCGGGAATCCTGGAAGACACGTGGTAGCACTGAAGAAAAAAGAGGTGCTAGCGGATGCTATTTTAAAATTACTCCTTTGTAATAGCCAATTTTTTTAAAAAAATAACATCCTCGCCTCAATATCGTTATTAAAAAAAGGAATCTCAGCTTCTTCGTTCTAATACTAGTACGTATTCTAATACCATAGTCCTTCAATGTTTTTTTTTCCCCGTCACGAAACTCCGGCCTGAGTTTCATATAGGGACAGCGCGCGCCGCTAGTGGCGCGACTGTCGGTGGGCAGGTGGGCAGCTAAGGTATTTAAATATTTATACAGAAAGAGCGTTGACTCACAGTGGCGGAAAAGAACTGGAAACCTAACCAGTAAGTATTCCGGTCATGAGGACGGAGAAAGAAAGAGCATTAAACGACAGGTTAAAAACGCGGAAGTTAAAAATTGGATGAATTCAATGGAAAAGAAACATAGTGTAGAATTGTATGGATACTGGAAAAGGCAGATCAGGAAAGAATTTTTCTATGATAACTCTAGAGGCAGTGCCCTACTTTTTGAAGCTATGTCAGGGTGTCTTAGAACGCGCAGCTATAAAAAGAAATTTAACGAAGAAGATGACACATGTGCAGTGTGTGGTAGATCTGTGGAAACAATTGAACACCTCATAATCAAATGTGATGGTATCCATCCGGATGTCGATGCAGGCACAGTCACTCTTCCTGAGGCCCGAGGGTTTAAAAATAACAATGGTCACGTAAATAGATCTGCAGTGGAAGTTAGCAAAAATCAATTGGAGGATTGGTGGCTGAAAAGCAGAGATGTGGCATAAGGTTAGAATTGTAGGAAACCGTAGGTAAAGATGATGGCGAATCTTAATGAGAATTGCAAACACAGTAAACAAAAATATAGTAAAGAAAGAAAAGCTGAGCATGGTGGCCATTGCCACCACCCCGTTTCAAAGGGGGCGCTCCCATCCATCCATCCATCCATCCATCCATCCGTCCATCCATCCATTCATCCGTCCATCCATCCGTCCATCCGTCCGTCCATCCGTCCATCCGTCCAGTTATGCCAACGTTGGTTATGCCCAGCGCCCGTACAAACCTACACGCGTCACGTACTTGTTTTGCGAACGAAGGCAAAGTCAGAAGAGAGAAAAATTCAGGGGGCACTTTGGCTCTCTAAAGTGCTGCAAGGCGAAAGCGTTTCCTGGCGCACTTAGTTTTTTTTTAGTTTTTTTTATTTTCCGTAATTTATTCTTATTCCATTTTTGTTTCTTTTCTTATTGTTTACTTCATTTTTTATTTTTATTCTATTTCCTTGTTTCTATTTTTTATTTATTTTATTTTATTTATGAAAGCCATGATATCACTAGATACGCCCTTATTCATCCTCAAACACTGAGCGTTCGTGGCGGAGTGGTAGCGTCTCCACTCCAAATGCCAGAGGCCCTGGTTCGACACACTTTGTTTAAAAGTAGTGACGCCGAAACGCGGACACATTTGCTAACATTCTTGGTCACGACAGTATGAGGCATTAAAGGGACACTGAGGAGAAATTGAAGTTGGCTTGTATCGACAGAATACCAGCTCCTGATTACAAAAACGCCACTCATACTGACAACAAAGCTCTTGTAACGTAGAAAAGAGCAAGAACGAAAATACAGGTATCGCCGCCACAGGCCAAACTCGCAAGTACAAGCGTGATGAGATCATAGAACAAAACAGTGTTGCTAGAACGAATGGTTCTAGCAACACCAGGAACCGAGAAACCATGCATCACTGAGGCGCAGCCAATGCATGCGCAAATCTCCTTGACGTCGCCAGATGGCGCCACGTGCCCGGCTGGTACGCGCGCTCCTGAAGCATTGGGACAAATCAGCGCCTGTTTTCCGGCGGTAGGCGGGCTCCCGGTATTCCGCTAGCGGTGACAAGGTACACGGTATGCTAAAGGGGTCTATTTGCGAGAACTTCGTTGACGACTTCGAGAACGAGATCCATCGTAACGCTGGCAAAACGCCAGTGCAAACGTAATCGAAGCGACTGTAGCGACGGCCGCAATAGCCGATAGATGCCTTCAACGTGCGGCCGGCGGTAGCTTTCTTTTCGGCTGCTGCTAGGCCGCACTGCTGGCAGCCAGAAATCACGGAGTCTGCGTTACGTCATGTGCACGTCATGTTTCACGTCTCTTAGTCCTCTGTCGTCATAGACGAATCCCAAGTTTGAATCAGAGCGGCGGGAAAAACTTTTTCAACTTCGAATCCAAATTTCTTAGAAATAAATGCATCTTTCGCTGCCGGCCAAGTGGCAACAAAGCCATGACATGCCGAACTATCGGATTTTACTATAAAAAAAATATTAATAGTGCTCTCCTCAGTGTCCCTTTAAAGGCTTTCGCCTTGCTAGGGCCATTTTTTTTTACCTACACTGGCTACACTGGTGTAGCAAGTGTAGGGAAACAAAAAATGCCGGGGGCTTAGCTTTGGTTAAGCCTGGTAGGTTGCGAAAGCAAAAGCGCAGCGCCTCCAACTGAAGGAACGCACTGCGCCGCGTCTATAGGTCACGCGTGGCTACCGGCCGCCGCTGCGCGACGACTCAAAGCGTCTTCGGTAATGTTTTGTTTATATTTTGTTTTTGGTGTTGTTGCGACTGAGAGAAAGAAAACATAATCTACAGCTGGTATGACGTCACAGCGGCCGTAGCGCCACAGGTGCGCGGCGCGGCGTAACTGCAGCGGGGCTATCTGAAGGAGCGAGTTGGTCACCCATATTTACTCCGCAAAAGGTCAAACGTAACTGCGGTCGGGTCACGCGAAGGCTTGAAAGTGCTAGTATTGCTTTCGCAATAAAAATGGACCTACTATTAGCTGCCACAGCGCCTGCGTCCCATTCCGCCCTTAGACTCACGGGTGTAGAGACGCTCGCTTGGTCGCGTCTTTGCCCCATCCCTCATCCCAGCTCTTCTGGCTCGGAGATAACCAGCCGCTGCTGCGATTCAGGGAAATAATAACGCATTATAGCGACAACCACCGCCTTTTCCCGGCCCCTGCAAAGGGGGTGAGTAAGTCAGAGGAGCGAACTTTAAGGCGACAGGTACTCTACTCTGTCCTGCAATCATAAAACATTACGATCCTAACACGGATGGACGATGCCCGCACTGTGGGGAGACCTGTGATATCTTCCACATGGTGTGGGCATGTACTCAAAATCCCCACCTCCCCTCTTCCCCTACCCCTTCCAGAGAGGCATGGGAGACTGCCCTCCTCAACTGCTCCTCGCTTGAGTCCCAAAGGGCTCTGGTGAAACGGGCGAGAGACGGGACCTTGTCATGCGGTGTCCTGGACTAGGGACGCCGACCATGCAGCGGGGCCACTCTGTGCCTCTCCGGAGTGCGAGACGAGCACCCTAACCACTCCGCTATGCCTTATACGGGTACTGTAAAAAATGGTACTGCAACTTTAAATAAACCCTAACAACATCCATGCTATTTCAGTCCTGAAGTACGCTTAGGTTTTTTTCTAAACCCTGCTCCAAGCTAGCTGGGACACCCTGTATATAGCGGTAGGTTATATTCTGCGCATTTCCTTACGCAACATGTATCAAAATGCAGTGTCTTGAGCGGTTAGTATTCGATGCCAAACACTCGAAAGCAGCGACTGCCGAAGGACAAGCGCGGAAGGAACACACACGCGTGAAACTGGCAAATGCTTGGCGCTCTACATTCAACATCTTTTTTTTTCTCAAACTTCGCGGCCTTTGCATCGGAATTCGTCACTGACACCATGGGCGGAAGGTCAATGCCAAATGCCTTGAAAATTTAAGCCTGAATACACAAGCGAAAAGCGTCAGTTATGCTTGGTTTGAGGTCATGGCTGTCGCAGTTCGCGCACAGTGCACTGGGAGCGCCACGCTAACGGTGGAGGCTTTCGGCCGTCCACCCACTGCGGAGGCGGAGGAGGAGATGGAAATCGGCGCGGTTAAAATTCAGGGGGCACATTGGCTCCCTTAAGTGCTGAAAGTCGAAAGCGTTTCCTGACGCTCTATTTGTCTTTTTTTCCATAGATTATTTCTTTCATTTTTATCTTTTCTAATTGTTTATTTATTTCTTTTTGTTTTTTGTTTCATTTTTATTTTGTTTTTGTTTTCCTTTTTTCTTCGTTTTATTGCGTTTTTTCTTCACATTACATTTTCCCTTTTCATTTCTTATTTCTCTTTCTTTTTAATGCATTTCAATGCTTTTTCTTGTTTTGATTTTTCATTCATTTTATTTCATATATGAAACTCATGCATTCACTAGATGCGCCTTTATTCATGCTCAAACCTTGAGCATTCGTGGCGGAGTATTAGCGTCTCCGCTTCAAATGTCAAAGGCCGCAGCCGTCGCGGTGGCGGCGATGGCTGCGGCCACCTGCGCCGAACGTGACGTCACTCGGTTTCGCGCATGCGCAGAACTCGCCATTCAGTTACGCGAAGCTCGCTTCCGACCCTCGTAGTGAAGCTTTTCGCTTTAAAAAAAACAGTTATCGTGTGAGAAGCGCATGGGGAGGCTCTTTAATGCTTTGTTCATAACAACTGATGGGGGTTTTGTAGTTTAACCGAGTAGATCTGAGAAAGCAGGTGTTCATTCTTCAATTGGAGAGGACATTTAAACTCCGCCTTATGAGTGTGGCATGATATCTTTATTGGGTTAATGCCCATGTATGCTGAATTGGTAATTCCTACTTAAGATTCATAGATGGCGGCGAATCCTTATAAACCACTAGCAGAGCAATGGCGCAGCGGTTAAGCTATGCGCCACTGCACTGGCAGGTGGCTGTTTCTATCCCAGCCACCCGTCGGGAATTTGCGACCAATGTTGCTCTTCCGGAGCAACCTCTCGCGCAGATGGCCCGACGCTCGTGCGAACTTACCCGAGCTTACCGGAGTAGCTAGGCAACCCAGGGGGCAGCAGGGGGGTCCACGGACCACGCGACCAGCGGTTAGACCTGGCGTAGTATTTATTGCTTTCGCAATAAAACAATTTTTAATGGTTTTGGCATTTACTGTTTGGTTTTGAGGAAAGAAAAATGGCGCAGTATCTGTCTCGCATATCTCGGTGCACTCCTGAACCGCGCCGTAGAGAAGGGAGGATGGGAGTGAAAGAAGAAAGAGGGAAAGAGGTGCCGTAGTGGAGGTGTCGGGAATAATTTCCACCACCTGGAGATCTTTAACGTGCGCTGACATCGCACAACACATGGGCGCCTTTTGCGTTTCGCCTCCATCGAAACGCAGCCGCCACGGTCGGGTTCGAACCCGGGTGCTTCGGCGCGGAGGGCGAGCGCCTTAACCACTGATCCACCACGGCGGGGTTTTTTATTTTTATTTTTTAATCTGCAGTTATTGTTTTATCATAGACCCGCGAAAGAAAGCGGTCAGCTTTGAGTGGGCCAGCGGGTCCATTTAGAGCGCATATAGCAACAAATGCTGGAGCTGTAGAAGCACGAGAGGTGTTTTGTTGCGGAAGCAAGATCCACTCAATCTACTTCCACCTAACCCAGAACTTGATGCCGACATCACCTTAAACGAAGTCCGCCGAGCACTCTTTAGTATTCGCCGCTCTACAGCACCGGGGCCGGATGGCATAACGTACAAGGCACTACTCAATCTGGACGAAGTCTCCCTCCAGGCTCACGGAGCTCTTTAATAACCACTGGCAAGCTGGGACGCTCCCATCAGCCTGGACCCATGCCAGCATGTGATTTATACCCAAACCGGGCAAACGCCTCACTCTTCAAAATTTGCGCTCTATCTCCTTAACGAGCTGTGTCGGCAAGCTCTTCGAGCATGTCATTCTCAATCGACTGCAACCGTTCCTAGAAACAACAGGCTTTATCTAAAACGTTCAATTCGGCTTCCGGCCAAACATCTCGGCGCAAGACGTACTTCTTGCCCTTAAAGAGTCCCTATTTTGCACCAAGCGCCGTACAGCCAGTACGCTACCCATACTGGCCCTGGATATTCATAAGGTTTTCGACACAATAAGCCATGACCATATTCTCACGACATTAGCCACCCCGGGATGCGGCACTCGCATGTGGCAATATATTCGGGCCTTCCTTCAGGGACGCACGGCAGAACTCCACCTTGGGGATATTGCCTGCCAGCCTTTCCCCTGCCTAACCGTGGTACCCCACAAGGGGCGGTTCTGTCACCTTTACTTTTTAACATTGCCCTAGCGCAAAGGCTCTTGCTGCAATCCCAGGGCTTCATACAGCCATATACGCAGATGATATAACCCTCTGGACAACGGGAGGATCCCTTGGAACAGCCCAGGATATCCTGCAATCTGCCATAGACGTCACCACCACTCATTTAGCAAACACAGGCCACCGTTGCTCACCAAATAAATCGGAACTCCTGCAGCTGAAACCCCTCCCCAGTGACCCCCCGATTGAACTGCACGTGGACGGGAATCCAGTGCCCATTGGGCCTCAGGTGAAGATTCTCGGCCTTCTCATTAACAACACACTCGATGCAACCGCCACCCTTCAGCTCTTGCATAGACAGACCTTACAGGCCGCTGCACTTATCAGGCGGGTGGCAGCACGCAATCATGGGCTGTCTGAACGGGAGATCCTCAATATGACAAATGCACTAATCATTAGCCGCATTACCTACCACATTCCATACCACATACTGACTCAGCGGCAAAGACAACAGGCAGACATCCTAATACGCACGGCTGTCACGTACGCCCTACGTCTTTCGGACGGTTAGCACAAAACGTCTCCTGGCCACTGGTACCCACAATACAGTGATCGAATTAATAGAGGCTCAACGCACCAACCAATTAGTCCGCCTGAGTCGCACGGAAACAGGACAATGGCTACTGCGACAGCTACGTCTCAATCCACCAATTCCCACCCCAACAAGTCCTACACCTTACATGATTTCTCTGCGCACACAGGATCACATACATCAGAAGTCCCTACCACGTAATATGAGTGCTAGTCTCCATCAGGGTAGGTGGCAGGCACGGGCGAGCTATTACACCGAAACATGCAGCAACCGCTCCGATATCCTTTATATCGACGCGGCACAAAATTCTCAAGCGGGATATTTCACGGCAGTCGCAGCCTATGAAGATGGCAAAGTGGGGGCCGCCGCCACTATCCGAACTAATTCGCCTGCAGAGGCGGAAGCAACCGCCATCGCACTTGCTCTGGCCCACTCCACCATTGACAAAAACGTAACCAAAATTTGCACAGATTCCCAGGCCGCGTATCGCCACTACCTAAAGGGCGTGGCGACGCCGGCAACACACCGCATTCTTACCACGGCCACCTCTCTCGATCGAACGGTTACTCTGTCGTGGGTCCCTAGGCATGCCTCGATCCCCGGTAATGAGCGCGTTCATGCGCTGGCCCGAGAACACTCCTCCCGGACCCCGGATGATCAGGCACCCAACCCTACACAAGAGGCCCCATCGGTCCTCTCTACATATCACCAAATCACCACATTTTACAAACTCAGCCGCATGACACTGCCACCACCCCACAGTACCGTCGCCCTTATCCAGTGCCACATGGCGGCAATTACAGACAGGCTCCTTTATTTCACACTACAGTCTCTCATGCTTTCACCAAACCTTTCCTCCTGATTGTACCACCTGTGGCGTGCCCAAATCTACACTTTTGCACAGTGTTGTCGGTAACGCGTTACAAGTACCGGCGTTACCGGTAACGCGTTACTTTTTCCGGTAACTTAGTAACGCACTCGTTACCATTTCGGAACTGTAACGGGTAACGTACTTACGTTAACATTTTTCGGTAACGTGAGGTGTCACGTTACTAGTTACTTTTTATTTCAATTGTCCCCCTCCGCCTCTTTTTCAAAAAAAAACGCCGAAAATGATGTTACAAATAAATAAAATCTATCGGTGTTCTCGACGACCCTTGTTGCGGCATGCACGCCAAAAAACACCTGCCCTTGACGACGCACTCAACTAAAAAAAAAGCACGAACGCGCAATCACACACTTGTCTTCACCCCAAACCACTTACACACACAACTCTCTAAAGAGTGGACGCATGCCGAGCCACCAATGGACCATTTGCAGAAATCTGTAAGTCAGTTTCTGCGTAAGCTTGTTTTCCAACCAAAAGGTCTCGTTCCCAGGCGGCACTCTCGCAATCTTGGTGGAAGCACTTCCCTCTTCTGAGTAAACTCAGGAATGTCGCCAGTTTACTTCAAGATGGCCCCAAGAGAGCCGCTGAAAGAGTACAATGGTACAGCACAGGAAAGGGGATTGCAGTCAACCGGCTGTTTCTATCTCCAACTGCGGCTATGTTTCTGGTTACTGAGTTCCTAAGCGAGCGAAGCTGACCTTGAACACCTTGACGTAAACACTCGCATTTTTGCGGTAATTATGCAGGTTCAATTTAAAAAAAATGTTTATGTGCGCAGATATATTGTTTCCCAAACTATGACATCTAAGCATTTCTTTATTGCTACACAATTTCCGAGTAATTTCGTAAGCAGAAGCATACCAGAATTACTGTAAATTTATTGAGGTCAGCTAAGTTTTCTTTTTGAAGTTGGAATTATATGAAGTATGAGCTTTATAAAATTGCTATATTGAGTTCTTGCAGCGAAGACGCACTGATTAAAATTTATGGCCATGGAGTAACGGCAAAGTACCGTGCGATACTTTTTTCGTTAACGGTAACGCGTTACCTTTTTTTGTAGGTAACGTAGGGCGGTAACGCGTTCTTTTGTTTTCAGTGTAACGAGTAACGTATTAAGTTACTTTTTTCGGTAACGCCTACAACACTGCTTTTCCACTACCTTTGGGAATGTCCTTCCCCTCCATCCCCAATCGCACTCATTCTTCCTGGGAGACTGCTTTACGGACCGCTCAGCCCGCCGGCCTGAAATGGCTGGTGGATCGGGCTTTACGTGAAGCACAAGCCGGTGGACTCCAGGGGACCACCCTGGAAGATTTTTTTTGTGTGTAATAAACTTGTTTCCATCCATCCATCCATCCACTACGTTAGGTGTGAGCGATTTCGCGGAGCCCCGGAGAGCCTCAACTGCGCATGCGCGAGGAGCGAACGACGTCAGAGCAGCGCGGACCCTCCGCCGAATCCTCCGCTGCGCGGGTGGCTCAGAGGTGCCGCCGCCCCTGCGATTGCCGCGCTGTTGCTTCCGCAGTTCTACTCGGGATGGCCATTGGTCAAACCACAGCCAATTTTTTGTCATACATTTCAGGGTCGGTGGTGGCGACGGTGTTAATGTACAGGCGGGATTAGCCTTACAGTGTCGAATCGGAAATTGCTCCACCTGAGTAACTGATTTAAGGGATGGTGTGGCTACCACTCTTTCACAAGGACAGTGTCCTCTAAACACTTCAAGAGCTAGTCTGGCCGGATCTCTAAAAATAAAACTTTGATTTCAAGAAATTACCATTCGGTGATTTAGCATTGTAATTCGTGTTCACTTTTGGCTGTTTAAATGCTGTTTTATACTTTCAGAAAAAGTACCCATTAACTGAAAGTTGTTCATAAATGATACATATTTTGCTCAAATGCTGCATCCAGGAAGTTTTTCTGAAAACTAAGCTTCGCATGAGTCTTTTGGCCTCAAATAGAGCCAACTGTATCGTTTAACCAAAATAAAATTCACTCGACAAGAATTTTAATAAGCATGCAAGTTGGAAGCGTAGCACATTGCCACGTATCATTGTAGCGTCCGTTCTTTCGCACAAGGCCGCAGAAAAGGGGTGTTATCATTTCTGTTCGTGACGCGAGAAGCGACCGGTCTAATCTCGATTGTTCACAGCCATGAACAGCTGCATCTACGTGTTTCCAGATTACTCTACATGATCTCAGCCTGTTATCTCGAAGTTTCCTTGCCGGCTTTAAATTGAACGATGCCGCGAGCAGTGCGCATTCGTAGTTGGACGCCTGACGAGCACGTTTGTTGCTTACGCCGCCGCCGAGTGATTCAGTTCTTTTGCGGGCGCTAGTCAGCCCAAATAAAGAGCTTCGTTTACAAGTCTTGCTGGTGTCTTCCTGACCGCTGGACTGCCGTCACTACAACGTGACATCTGGTGGAGGTGCGGGGTAGCCTTCTATATACCGGACACCCCCAGCAAGTCGTGACGCCAGCCCTCTGAGTCATTCACCGGAGGACCTGACTCCAGTACACCGCGCAAGCCAACGTCTGCTAGGCGACGCACCTGAGTTCGGGACTCTGCCGGACCCTACCCGGAAGCGAAAGCAAGTAGCAACGTCCACCATGAGCTTGCCCCAGACGACCACTCCAATCATTCTGCAGCAGCCCCGGGTGCCACCAACCTTCGATGCTTCGCCTGGCGCCGACCCCGATAATAGCTGGAGCAGTTCGACCGTGTGGCTGTCTTTAAGAACTGGGACGATGCCACGAAACTTAGGTACGTCTTCTTCGCCCTGGAGGGACCAGCAAGAGTCTGGTTCGAGAATGAGGAAGCCAGCCTTGCCAACTGGGAAACCTTCAAGGAACAGCTTCTGAAGACCTTCACAAACGTCGTGCGAAAGGAGAAACCCCAGCCGCTGCTACAGTCTCGCATTCAACACCCAAACGAGACCGTTGCAGTGTATATTGAGGAGATGAAGCATCTCTTCCGGCGTGCCGACATGAACATGAAGGAAGAAGAAAAGGTGAGTTAAAGAGCAACTCTTTGCGGGCCTCGTACGGTCCCCACCGAAAACCGTCGCGGAATTTGTAGAAGAGGCATCCACCATGGAAAAAACTCTTGATGCCAGAGCCCGCCAGTATGACCGCCAGCAGCGCTTTTTGTCAGCAAGCTGCATGGACACCACTACCAACGATAACCTGCGGGAGGTTATACGTGAAATTGTGCGAGAAGAGCTCCGACGATTGCTGCCAACAGGAACGCAGCCGCAGCTCACTTCGCTCACCGACGTCATCCGGGGCGAGGTGCAACAGGCCTTCGGTGTGACACCGACCACCACGCAGCCTCTGGAACCTCCAGCCATGACTTACGCCGCAGCTGTGGGCCGTCCTGCACCTCAACGACGAGACCCAAGCCCCTATCGCCCTCAGCCAGCTGCGCTGGACCGCCGCCCTTTAGCGCCAACCCGCCCGTCCTACGAGAGTCGCACACGGCCGAGGAAATGCGACGAGTGGAGAACACCCGATCAGCGCCGCCCACTATGCTTCCACTGCGGCGAAGCCGATCACATTCTCCGGTACTGCCAATACAGAAGAATGGGCATCCGAGGATTTTCTTACGACGCTCCACGACCCCGACCCGACCAGCGACCAGCCGAAATCGAGCAGTATTTGCGTCGGGAAGAATGCTCACCGCCCAGCCGCCTATCACGTTCCCCGTCGCCATCGTCACCGCGCTTTGTATCCCCTAGACGAGGCTACGCAGTGCGTGGACGCTCAACTATATCAAAGACTTTCTCAACCATCGAACAGCATTAATCAAAATCCAAGAGGTAGAATACGGTCCGTATCAAATGGGTACGCGGGGGACACCACAAGGCGCGGTGCTATCCCCCCTACTCTTTAATTTGGCGATGCTCCATCTCCCGAACCAGTTGCAGGGTATTGAAGGCATACGGCATGCGCTGTATGCCGATGATATCACGATCTGGGCCACAGAGGGAAACTTAGGGCGCATGGAGGAATGCCTGCAAACAGCCGCTCACGTAGTGGATCGCTACGCAGGGCACTGTGGTCTCCAATGCGCACCCAGCAAATCTGAATTTGTACACCTTAGGGCATCACCTAAGGACAATACCAAAATACATCTCTCCTTAACAAGTGGCCTCATACATGAGGCCAAAGAAATTCGAATACTCGGACTCTTCATCAATAGCCAAAGAAGAGTAGACACAACATTGCACAAGCTCCGCAAAATTGGAGACCAGGTGGGCCGTATGGTCCGTCGCGTCTCCAATAAGAGAGGGGGTTTGCGAAGCAAGGATGCAGTTCGGCTGGCCCATGCTTTCGTAATCAGCCGAATTCTCTATTCGGTCACTTATCTACACTTGCGGAAGCACGACGAAGACAAAGTTGAGGTAATACTCCGTAAAATGATGAAGAGGGCACTTGACCTTCCTGTCTCCACCTCCAATGCGAGACTTCTTGCGTTGGGAGTGGTGAACACCTTTCAGGAGCTCAAGGAAGCCCATCTCACAAATCAATACACGAGGCTAGCCCAAACGAAGTCGGGCCGGGACTTGCTAGCCCGGCTTCACATCCAACACGATTTCCACATTCAGGAGCGGGTCCGAGTGCCCGAACTCTGGCGACGCGCCGTCAGAGTTCGACCCCTCCCCACTAAGATGGATAAGGAAGACCATAGTGGTCGTCGCCAGGCTAGGGCGGAAGCCTTAGCGCGCCACTATGGCAACAAGCAAGGTGTCTACTACGTAGATGTAGCCGGGCCGACCCACGGGGGGTGGTACACTGCCGCGGTCATACATCAAGAAATACAGGTGGATGGTCTCTCCTTTCAAGCCCCAAGCACAACACAAGCTGAACAGGTTGCTATCGCCCTATAGCTGCTTCTGATACCAAATCAAAACACATCATAACAGATTCGCGTTCGGCGTGTAAAAATTATGAGGCTGGCTGGATAACTCCACTAGCTGAACGAATACTAAGGAACTGCAGCGAGACACCGATCCTACTCCCCGCTGCATAGTTTGGACTCCGGGCCATCAGGGCCTAGCAGGAAACGAAGCTGCAGACGCGGCGGCCCGAGCACTCATTCACCGGGCGTTCCCATTGGCTCCTGAGCACCTGAAACCTGAAGGTGGCTCTTTACTCTCGTTCAAAGACATAACATCTTATTATAAGGATAGGCACCGCGTGTACCCAGCCCCTGCAAAGGGACTGGGGAAAGCAAACGAACGCGTTCTACTTAGACTATTCACTAATAAAATGCTGTGCCCGGCAGTATTAAAACATTTCGATCCCGCGTTCACTGGCAGGTGCAAACACTGTGGCGAGGTGGCTGACACCTACCACATGGTTTGGGCTTGCCAGCGCAACTCAGCTCTCTCCCCCCACCCCAACCCTACCAGAGAGGAATGGGAGGCGGCCCTGCTTAGCTGCTCGGACCTTCAGGCCCAAAAGGCTTTGGTCAAGAGGGCTAAGCTGGCGGCTTCGACCAATGGGGTCCCGGAATAGGGACTCCACCCATTGCGGGGCTCTTTAAGAAAGCCTCACCTCTTTTATTAAATAAAGGCTTTTCATCATCATCATCATCCCCCAGCCCCCGAAGGTTAAACTGAATAAAGCAGCCGCTGGAGGTGAGGTTGCTTCCGAGCGCAAGCACAAAGATCCTCCATCGACGAAAACCGAAGTCCATGCCTCAACTGCAACGACGACGACAACGACGACAACTACGACGACGACGACAACTACGACGACGACGACAACTACGACGACGACGACAACTACGACGACGACGACGACAACTACGACGACTACGACGACGACGACGACGACAACTACGACGACGACGACAACTACGACAACACCGACGACACGGCCAGACTTGAAGCTTTTACCGCTGCCCTTAAACCTCATTATGGACGCTAAAGGACTCGAAGTTTGCATTCTCCGTGTTTATTTTCAGTTTAAAGCATTGAGACGATGCTTCTTTGAGAGGGGGGGTAATGCCACGTATCATTGTAGCGTCCGTTCGTTCGCACAAGGCCGCAGAAAAGGGGTGTTATCATTTTTGTTCGTGACGCGAGAAGCGACCGGTCTAATCTCGATTGTTCACAGCCATGAACAGCTGCATCTACGTGTTTCCATATTACTCTACATGATCTCGGCCTGTTATCTCGAAGTTTCCTTGCCGGCTTTAAATTGAACGATGCCGCGAGCAGTTGGCATTCGTAGTTCGACGCCTGACGAGCACGTTTGTTGCTTACGCCGCCGCGGAGTGATTCAGTTCTTTTGCGGGCGCAAGTCAGCCCAAATAAAGAGTTTCGTTTGCAAGTCTTTCTGGTGTCTTCCTGACCGCTGGACTGCCGTCACTACAACGTGACAATATTATCGCCATAGTTCGTGCGATTTCGCGGATCCTCCGAAATCTCATAAAAGCGAGCGTCTTGAATCTTTCTTTTATGGTTTTAGACAGGATATACTCTCAAGTGGTTTGTTTTTCTTTCTAATTCCCGTTTCGTATTGTTTTCCTACAGTATGCTGTTAAACTTCGGGCAGTGGCATAGATTTCAATTCTCTGAAAAGTGGTTCGTAATGAGTCGGATATGGAACATGCATTATCGCTCGAACGGCCTTTTTTAACACGATGTCGTTGAGGGGCTCGTGGCACAGAAGATCCGGCGTCGCCGTCGGCGTCGTAGACCCTCAGCGAGAAATTCACGAAAGACCCCCAGAGAAGTAATAGCCTAGGAAGGAGGTGGGTCAACTAGGTCACGTGACCTTGTGGAGTCATCACAACCTACCCACTGAATATTGAGAAAACTTTGAACCGTGGCAGGTTCCAGTGAAATTAATGATTGTTTTGCTCGTGAAGAGCAACCTGGGTAGCGCAAGCCTCACCGGTAGCAGAACCTGTCATCGCAGGGCAGTGGTACATTGCTTAAACGCTTCAACATTGCGCCAGGATTGGTATGAGGGCTCTGAGGTATCTATGAATGTTAGAAAATGACCATTTCTGCATATATGGACATTAACCCATTAAAGGTGCACTGAAGAGGAATCTGAACTCGCCTTTTTGCCACGGGAACTCGAGCTACACGTTCCGAGCTTTCTTAGAAACTGCGATTTATTGCCCTGTGTGGCCGATTTCCCTAATTAAATCGAATTAACGTCCGGCTCCCGCCTTTTTTTTTTTAATTCTCCCCCGTACGGTGGGCGGAGTCGACCAACGCGTGGAGTGCCTTTCACCCAGTACCGTAGCGGCTTGCTGCTCTGCCATCGGCGAAGTAATACGTAGTAGTCCGTAGTAGCAAATATACCGCGCGTATTTTTATTTCTGCGGGCTTATTTTGCGGCTATATTATCTGCGAATGAAACTATTGACTCATGGAAACCTAAAAAAACAAAATAAAGCGAAAGCAAAGCCTCCACGGAGCTGGCTGAAAGGCACTTCACGTGTTGGTCGACTCCGCCCACCGTACGGGGAGAATTCAAAAATTAAAGGCGGGAGCCGGACGTTAATTCGATTTAATTAGGGAAATCGGCCACACAGGGCAATAAGTCGCAGTTTCTAAGAATGCTAGGAGCGTGTACATAGAGTTCCCGCGGCAAAAAGACATGTTCAGAATCCTCTTCAGTGCACCTTTAAGTTATCGCGTCATATCCTTGGGGTCTAGCTTAAGTCCCCTCTAATTTTTTTCCATTATATGCAATTGAATAATGTTTCTTAAAGCGGAAATCTCCCTCACTAAATAACAATTTCTGATTATTAACCTTTTGCAAAACTCAAAGTCAGCGTTCCTGCAAAACAAAAACCCCTTTACCATGGCGAAGCGGATAGTCCTAGGGGGAGAAGCTTAGTGGAGCATTAAAGACTTCTATTCAACGCTTTATGATGTGGAAGGGTGCCGCACTAATGTGACATTAGGCGTCTCCGCGCTGCACCCTATGGTGAAGGAGTTTGCGCTATGCAGAGAAGCTGTCTTCTAGAGTTTTTCAAAGGGTTCATTGATATAGAAAGCGAGTTATAAATAAAAAGTTTTATATTTCCTGGGAAGTAATGTCTGAATTTTGAAAGAAATCCGGATACTCGGGATATTTTTCGTCCTGTCGTATCTACTTGCATATTTCAGGACATAGCTGTTCAAAAGAGCACTCCCAAAAAGTTAACAAGTACAATGTCAATGATCAAGTTTTCAAACTGCAATTCATATTGCAAATGGATTTTTCGGCTTTTATATCGAATAAGCAGAGTTTTGTTTGGTTTGCATTCATGAAAAGAGAATTCGTGTTCGGCTAAATTGAAAGCTTTATTGTGTAATTGTTGCTAATGCGAAATTTGAGCGCATCTTGATTTTGCGATATTCTGAGGCAGAAAACTTAGACGACGCTTAAGCGGCCTTAAATAGTGCAATGCAAAGTAAATTAGTAAACTGGTTTTTGAGGAAATGAAATGGCGCAGTATCTGGGCCACATATATCGGCTGTTGGAATTTTGGGCATCCCACCGCTGCCACCACTGTTACGAATTGGAGCGTCTCACCGCTGCCACCACTGTTGGGACTGGGGCATCTCACCGCTAGTCACCACTGTTGCACCTTGGGCATCCTACCCTGCCACCACTGTTGGGATTTTAGCATCCCACCGCTGCCACCACTGTTGGGCTTTGGGGCATCCCACCCTATATAGTCACCACGGTTGGGACGTGGAGCGTCTCAGTCTGCTGCCTCTGTTCAGCAGACCTGAGCGAAGAACTGTCGATGCGACGGTTAGTGAACTGATGTTTATGTACAATATTCACAAGGCTTTTTACAAGATATGTACAAGGGCTATGAGCACAACGGGCTTGGACAAGGCCCCTTGGAGAGCGTCTCTCTGGCACGATGGCGTGTCTGCTGCCCGTCTGCTACCGCGTCTCAGTGCGGCTCTCCTCTTATAGCCGCCGGTGACCGTTGCGTTCCTCTGCACCCGGCGTTCCTCTGATCCGATAAGGTCAGCCGCCGCGGTGGCTAAGCGGTTATGGTGCTCGGCTGCTGACCCGAAAGACGCGGGTTCGATCCCGGCCGCGGCGGTTGAATTTCTTTGGAGGAGAAATTCTAGAGGCCCGTGTACTGTGCGATGTCAGTGCACGTTAAAGAACCCCACGTGGTCGAAATTTCCGGAGCCCTCCACTACGGCGTCTCTCATAGCCTTAGTCGCTTTGGGACGTTAAACCCCATAAACCCAACCCGATAAGGTCACGCCACAGGCCACCGCTCGGATTGGCTCCATCCGACGCTAGTGAGGAGGAGGAGGAGGAGGAGGGTCAGCCGGCCAGCCAGGAGACGCGCGCGTTCGCACGGGGAGTCAGACGTGCTGTTCGTCGGCTCCGCTGATTTTCAGCCGGAGCAGCGGAAGTTTCCGCCTGACCCTAGCAAGTTCATCCCCAACGTGCACCGAAAGCTGTCGGGAACATCTGGACACCAGTTTTTTCCAAGGTGGGCCCGGTTAAACCCCTTTTTCGGGCAACACATGGCCCGATCGGGCCGGTGGCGCGGCTAGGCCTAACGGCCGAACCGGTACCCGGCACATCGGGGCCTCTGGCCACTGACGCCAGTATGGCTGCTCCGCAAATCTCCTGCCGAGGCTACGACCCCGAAAACATGCACTGGACAACGGTTAACCCAGCGGCAACCGAAGGCCCAGTTTCGGCAACGGTTACCCCAGCGGCAACCGGAGACCCAGATTCGGCAAGATTTCGCAGCGCCGCGTTGAACGCCGCAGTGCTGCGCCGAGCGCAAGACCAAGCCTTAAAGCCGGTGTCCTTAGACGCGGCCGGCGTTCACGCCGGAAACCAGCAGTCACCCGCCCCGCACGCGTCGGGCCGCAGTCGGCGACTGCTCACGAAGTGGAAACCGCCTGTTATACCCAAGCCTGCTCCAGACGACTACGTCGTCGTCATCAAGCCCCGGACCCGCGTCTCGTTGTACGAGACTTTCCAGGAGACCGGCTACGGCCGGGCGTTCACGGCTCTCCTGGGCACGCAACCCGCAACTGACCTTACCATAATACCGGTAAGAGAACAAAACCTCATTATTGTTCAGACTGCGAAACCTGAGCTAGCCGACCGGATCATCGGCGAATTTGAACTTAATGGACCCGACGGGAGGGTCCCCCTTGTGGGGCACCTGCGCCAAGACGGCAAGGACGTCTGCTACGGCGTCATTACCGTCCGTAACTCTGAAACTACGGACTCGCTCCGTACTAGGCTCCAATGGCGCTACGGCACCATCGTGGAAGTGCGAAAATTTGGGACATCCAACAAAGGGAGACTGACTTTTGCCGGAATAGAGAAGCCACGTTTCGTGCACTACGATTCAGAGCTTGTACAAGTTAGGCCTTACCAGCGAACCATTCCAGCCTGCCGACATTGCGGTGTGGTCGGCCACCGCGTGGACGCCTGCCCCGGCCAGAGGCTGGACCGGTGTGGCCTGTGCGGACAGCAGGCTCTACTCGTTGAGGGGGTGCGGGCCCCTCACCAGTGCAACCCAAAGTGTTCAGTGTGCGGCGGGGCCCATGCCACGGGGGGCCCTGCGTGTACGGCTAAATATCGCGCTATCCAGCCCCCGCATGCCGAGCGCGGCCGTAAATCGAAGCGGAATCGACGCAAGCGTGGCAAGCGTCGCCCGGACAAGCTGAAGGCCAAGGCTGCCGACCAAGCCATGGACCAGCCTGTGAATTCCTCTACCGGGAGCCAGGGGAAACCTCCAGCTGCGCCACCGCCGCCTCAAGCCGGTGCAGCGAAGCCCCTCGGACCTCCCCAGAACGGCGGCTCCAAGACGTGGACAAACGTTGTCAAGCAACACTCCCAGGTGAGCAGCGCGGGCAGGGCAGCTTCTCCCTTCCCTCCCCCTTCCCAATCCCAACCACGGCCAATCTCTGCCGAACAAAAAGAAATATCTGCTCTCCGCGAGCAGGTTGCAAATTTTCAAAAGCGCCTCGCAATAGCGGAGGCCCGCCAAAATTCCCCCAACCACACCTCTGCCTCACCCGCAGCAGAGGCAATGGAAAGCGACGCAACCCCTTCAGGACAGGCTGCGCATGCCCTCACGGCACTCGAGGCGAGAGTGAGCGCGCTCGAAACTCAAGTTAACAACAGAATAGCCGCATTGGAAACGCAAATCAATGCCACACTTACGGCGGCACTCAACAAAATTAGCCACCTTGCGGCATCTATCCCAAACCTCATAACCGCTCAGTTCGCTCAACTCACCCGCGCTCCCAAGTGCGCTGGCCCGCTCAAAACCTTCGCAGGCCGGCAGCTCAAAGCGTCTAGGCGTCGAATCGCCGGAGAAGAAGAAGAGGTCCCCAGTGCCATCCCCAGTATAGAGAACGCTCCTCTCTTTGGAGCCACTGGCTCTCAAGCCTCCTCTCTCCAAACTCACAACTCTACCCTTGATCATGGCGGGCGCCCCTAGAAATAGGAAGCATCCGCGAAGCAATTCGATCCCTATTCAAATTGTACAGTGGAACTGTCGCGGATTCAAGGCACGCACAAAGCGAGCCGATCTACGCCTTTTCCTTACAACTTTCCCAGAATTACCTGCTGTGGTGGCCCTTCAGGAGCCAGGAAATGGCGCCACCCTTGCCAGTTACACGGTGTACCAGCAGGATGCGCAGAGCTGCCTCTGCGTACATAAAAATTACACGGCCTCCCAGGTTGACCTGAATCTTAGCGCTAATTTCTCCTATGTAATGGTGACGATCCTTCCGCTACGCAAACAGGACCCCCCATTGCACATACTCAACATTTACTGTCCCCCAAAGCTACCAAATGTTACATTCGCAGACATCTTCAGCCGGGCTTTGAAGGTCGCGAATCGGGATCCCCTCATAATCGTTGGGGACTTTAATGCTCCCAGCACCTTATGGGGGTACACACGTGAAGAGAAACGCGGACGCAAGTTGGCGGAGCTTGTTTCCACACTGGGCCTTACTCTTCACACGGATCCCGCGCAACCCACTCGTATAGGTAACTCCGTTACACGCAATACGTGTCCGGACCTCACCTTTACGAAAAATATTCGCTATGCAGATTGGAGGAACACCGAGGAATCCCTCGGTAGCGACCACTGCATAATTACCACTACAATCCATACCAAACCACTCACAAGACCACAGGCCAATGCAAAACTACCCGACTGGACCAAATTTAGGAGCAGCTACACCAATCCTCAATCAAGAATGGACCAAGGATACTCAACGTGGTCCCAACACCTAGTATCCCACTTGAAATCAGTCGAGCAAAATGTTCGAAGCAGAGAGAGGGACACGACGCTACAGCGTCGTGTCCCTCTCTCTGCTTCGTCCCTGTTTGCGCAACTCTCAGAGGCGAGCCCGGCGGTGGATAACCACCTCCTCCACCTCTGGGAGGCACGACACAGCCTAGTCCGCCGCTGGCGTCGTCAAAAACACAATCGGAAACTCAAAATTCGCATCGCGGATATCACCCAACAGGCGGCACAATACGCGGCCCAACTCGCCGACTCCAATTGGGTGCACCGATGCAACACTGCAGCTCGGCAAATGTCGAGTCGGAGTACGTGGCGCCTCTTCCGCGCCCTTATTGATCCGGCACAAACCCGTACTGAGACACAAAAACAGCTTCAAAGGGCTATACATAACTTCACTGGAGACACGGCCAAACTGGCCGATGCGCTCCGCGACAAATATTTGAGTATACACCAGGATCCCCGTGGTCAGGCGTACTCGTATGCAGGTTCCGAGAACGCGGATTTGGATCAACCGTTCCAGCTCCATGACCTAAAAGCGGCCCTGGCTAAAATGAAGCGAGGTACAGCACCAGGCCGGGACAAGGTGACGGTAAAGCTTATTGCCAACCTCCCAGATCCCGCCTACGAAACTCTCCTCGATTACTTCAACACTATCTGGATTGGAGGCACAGCACTCCCCATAGATTGGAAAACGGCACTAGTAACTTTCATTCCCAAGCCAGGTAAAGCCATTAACACCGACAACCTCCGGCCCATCTCCCTCACTTCGTGTGTGGGGAAGCTGATGGAGACTATGGTCCGCGACAGATTGTCGGCTTTCCTGGACCAGCAAAACATTTTCGCAGACACCATGTACGGTTTCCGCCCACACCGATCCGCACAAGATGTCCTGTTGCAACTTCACAAGAAGATTCTCGACCCCGTCGAGCACCCCAGCAATGATAAAGTAGTCGTCGCACTTGACCTGCGGGGGGCTTTCGACAATGTGACCCACGAGATCATCCTATCCCACTTGTCGCAAACAGACTGTGGGCGCAATACTTTCAATTATATCAAAGAATTCCTTACAGATCGCCAATCCTATATCCGGCTGCAAGACACAGAATATGGCCCATATCAACTTGGCACACGAGGGACCCCACAGGGAGCTGTCCTCTCGCCATTACTATTTAATCTGGCCACGATGAAGCTCCCTACCCAGCTGGCAGAGGTCGCCGGTGTGCAGCACGCTCTGTATGCGGACGACATCACCCTCTGGGCAACACAACAATCGGTTGGAGACATCGAGACCAACCTGCAACAAGCGGCAGCTATTGTGGACGAATCCCTCGTCGCTGTGGTCTTGAATGCTCCCCGAGCAAATCTGAATTTGTGCACATACGCCCCAACTCAAAGTGCACAACCAAAATTGCCCTTTCCCTGCTTAGCGGACCGATACCTGAACACGAGGAGATCCGGGTACTGGGGCTTTTCATTCATCATAGGCGCAAGATAGACACTACCCTAAACAAGCTACGTAAGGTGGGGGACCAGGTGGGTCGGATGCTCCGCCGGGTGTCCAATAAAAGGGGGGGACTACGATGCAAAGATGCCCTGCGGCTGGCCAATGCATTCCTGACCAGCCGGATTTTATATTCGGCTCCCTGCCTCCACCTACGCAAATGCGATGAGAATGCCTTAGAAGTAGTTCTCCGCAAGATTTATAAGAGAGCGCTCGACCTCCCCATAACGACGTCCAACAAGCGTCTCCTCGGTCTGGGGATGACCAACACCTTTGGGGAGTTACGAGAAGTTCATCTTAACAATCAATACTTGCGCCTAAGCAAAACACCTGCGGGGAGCCGCCTTCTGACCCGCTTACACATATCCTACGCAACACATGCAGAAGAACGGGTCCGCATCCCTGAAGCCTGGCGCTTTGCACTCCAGGTGCGACCCCTTCCGAAGAACATGACTGCAGACACCCATGATGGTCGCCGTCTCGCGCGGGCGGAGGCTATTTCTCAACAATATGGCCATAAGCCAGGTGTCTTCTATGTGGATGCGGCCGGCCCACACCATGGGGGTTGGTACACGGCGGCCGTCATCCACCAAAACACTACAGTTCAGGGCCTTACTTTCCGTGCCCCAAACATTACATTTGCGGAAAAGATCGCCATTGCACTGGCCGCCGCAGATCCAGAGTCCCGAGTCATTATTACGGACTCCAGGGGCGCCTGCCGCAATATTGAGCAAGGGTATATTCCAGACCGTGCTTTCAAAATTCTCCACGCATGCGAATACACAGGGTTTCCGACCCATCGTACCATCGTGTGGGCTCCGGCTCATGCGGGTCTTGAGGGGAACGAGGCAGCAGACGCTGCCGCCCGCGCGCTTACTCACCGGGTGTCGCCTCATCCGCAGCCTGATCCGGAATTCAATTTCAATCCGGCCATCACCTTTAAAGAGATCACCTCTCTTTATCAAAATTTTCATGGTCTCTATCCCCCTCCCTGTAAAGGCCTCACCAGGGTGGAGGAGCGCTGGCTTCTCCGCCTCTATACCAATACCGTACTGTGCCCGGCAGTACTTAAGCACTTCAATTCTTCTTTCTCGGGCGCGTGCCCACACTGTGAGGAGGAGTTTTCGGACACCTACCACATGGTGTGGGCATGCCCTTCCAATCCTGCCTACCCACCCCACCTCCACCCCACTCGAGAGGACTGGGAAGCTACCCTGCGTGGCTGCTCCGAACTCCATGCCCAACAGGCATTGGTAGCTAGAGCCCGGGCCGCTGCGGAAGCTACAGGGATCCCGGACTAGGGATCCCTCCTAGTGTTTGTAAGGGGCGGGCCCTTCCGGCTCGCCCCATCGACCTCTGACTGTAAATAGGAATAAAAGTTTTCCTCCTCCTCCTCCGACAGGCCAGCGGAATGAGGGTTCAGACACAACACGGCGGACACCTGAACCGCGCCGTAAGGGAAGGGAGGAAGGCCTCTAAACTATGGCACTGTGCGAATGTTCCTCGGTAGTGTAGAGCGGCGCGTTGCAGCCCTTCCCCGGTTGCGGCGTCCTCTCCCGCCTTCTCTGCTCCCTGCTAGAGGGCGTTGCAACGTGCGTGTCCCATTGCTTAAAAAAGGAAAGCTGGTGCCACAAAGGGCACGTCCGCGCTCGGAGCAGGGTACGAGGCGCGTGACCGGCACTTTCGTGTGCCCGTCCACATGTAAAGGGCGTGGACTCCATACACAATCTCCATAGATACCCATCGATGTATGTGCTGGTTGACGATTCGACAGCCGATTCATGGCTCACTCAAGTTCCGACTAGCAGTTTTGTGGTAGATCTTGCGCTGACTCGAACGTAATCAGCCACACACCTGTGCGACATTGAAAGCTCCCGCAACCCTTCCGCAAGTAATCACATCACTTAGGCAAGGCAGTGCGGCGGTTTCAATAAATCGCCCAAAGTGCGCCTTCGAAACACACAGCAATCAGTCGAACTTTCATCGTCTATCTTGTCAAACTACAACTACAACTATTACTACAACTTACTGGAGGCTCGCTACGAGACGCTGCTGCGGCAATAGGTTCGCGCTGGCGCCCTCGAGGAGGATGCGTCCGCATTCATTGCGGAAATCGCGCTGCCCAACGGGGCCACAAGTAGCAGCGCCACGGACATCCGCGACGTCCTCACACGCCACGAATCCGAGCTATTCGCCTCCAGTGTCGAGCGGGCGGACGACCCCGCGTTCCGCGACGCACTCCGCGGTTTCTGCCAGGGTCTCCCCCGTAGTTGAGGACGAGCTCTCGCAGCAGCTCTGCGCACCGGTGACGCGAGATGAGCTCCGCGCCACAGTAGCAAAAATGAATGCTGCCTCGACCCCCGGACCTGACGGTATCCCATCCGTTTTTACGCAAAGCTTTACGACGTCTTAGAGGGTTCTCTGCTCGATATGATCAACAGCTTTCTGACGGACGGAGCCCGACCAGCGTCTTTCAGAGAGAGCCGAGTCGCGCTCATTCTGAAGCCCGGCGGGTGGCCATCTGACCCGCAGGCGTGGCGCCCGATCACTCTGCTCAATGCAGACTAATAAGATCATAGCGTCACTGCTGGCGAACAGGTTGAGCGCGATTCTGCCCTCGGTGGTCAGCCCTGCGCAAACGTGTAGCGTGCCGGGCCGTTCGGTGTTTTCCGCTCTCGCACTTACTCGTGACTTGTTCACGTTCACCTCGAGAGCGGGGATCCCGGGCTGCTTTGGCTCGCTTGACCAGTCCAAACCTTTCGACCGTATCGAGCACCGGTACCTGCTAGGTGTTCTCGAGGCTTTCGGCTTTCTATCGGCCTTCATAGCGAGAGTCGGGCTCCTTTACTCGGGGCTTACGGCCCGCCTGACAGTCAACGGAGCGATCAGCGCTCCTTTTTGTGTCTCTAGAGGGATTAGGCAGGGCTGCCCCTTGTCGCCCATGTTTTTTGTTTTGAGCCTAGACCCACTGCTGCGTCGCATCGCCGGGAGCCCGTCTGTGCGCGGTTTCCCACTGCCAGTCCACGGCCAGGTTAAGGCCTCGGCATACGCCGACGATGTGTCCCTGTTCCTGCGGGACGAGGACAGCTACGTAGCGTTTTTACGGCTGTTTGAGGTGTACAGCGAGCGGTCCGGCGCCCTGCTGAACAGGGACAAGAGTAGAGCGTTGCGCTTTGGAGCGTTCTCCGCAGACCTGTTGGGCGACGTACAGTGGGTTTCAGCCGTGAAAGTTCTGGGGGTTTATTTCCTCGCGTCCGGTGAGCCGGCCTGCGAGACGTGGACCCGCATTAGAGAGACCGCCGAGAAACGGTTGACAGTGGCGGCGCGATTACGCCTCTGCCTCGCGGAGCGCGCATTTATCATCCGCGCTTCGATGTGCGCCCCACTGTACTATGTCGCTCGCGTTGCCCACCCACCCCGCACCTTCATGCGCCGTTTGGCCACTTTATGTGGCTCGTTCTTCTGGGCAGGAAAGACGGAGTCTGTAGCGCGCGCGTTCCTCCGGCTTCCCACTAACATGGGGGGATTCAGCCTTCCCCACTTGCCCACGATATGCAATGTGCACGCTTTGCGGGTCACCAATGACCTGGCTAACCAGGCCGGCTACCCGGGTAGGGGGCTACTGGCTTTAGACGTACCCACTCGGCACGTCGCGCTCCCTTTTTTTTCTCTGAGCAGAGTGTTGGCCCGACAGCCTTGCAGCAGCCTCGGTTTTACCAGAGAGCCTGCCAGACGCTCAGGTCCCTCACCGCAGCACTGCCAGAGGTAGAGTTATTTTCAACTCCCGCCTCTCGGATATGCGAACTCCTTGCCATCAAAGAAGCCCCACAGGAGAAACTGGCGATAAGCAGAGAGGTGCGACGGCGGGACCTGACGCACTCATCTCTTTGATGTAACAGTAGCTTGGTTTGGGCTAGTTGGTAACAGTTCTTACCTGTCCTGTCCACTTCTGTGTCGTCCGTGTCCTTTTTGCGCTATGTTTTCTGAGAACCTCATCTCTTCCCGCAGACGTGCGAGACTTCGGCTGGCTGCGGGGCTGGCGGGCCCTGCCTACGGCAGATCGCCTGGCGGCTTGGGGCGTGGCCCCCTCCTCCCGTTGTCCACAGTGCGGACTTGTAGAGACCTTGCCACACGCGATCTTTGAGTCCATGGTAAAGAGGGGGTGTAGTAGATGGTCCTTGGCGATCACAAAAGTAACAAGGGAGGGGAAAATCTCAGGTTGCTTGAGCCAACGTTTCCCTCCCTTGATCATTTTATGATCGCGATCTTTGAGTGTTCGGTACCTAGGACATTTTGGGTCCTTATGTCGCGAATGTTCGGGGCGACTCTTGGCCCCAACTCAAGGTTCCGCGACCCTTTTGTGCGTATGCTTCTTTGTGTCGGCGCGTTCGTACTGCGGCGCCAGAGAGGTGCAGCGGCTCTACAAGGACGGCCGCAGAGGATCATGTACCCCATGTTGCGGCGATTGCGTGCGCGCATGTTCGCCCAGGCGTGCAAGGACCTCGTGTCGCTGGAGGAGCACCAGTTCCTTCGGCGCTGGTCTACCCGCTTCATCGTCGTAGGCAGGGGCCGTGTTACGGTGCGGCCCCTGCCATATGAAGTGTGGTGCGCGTTGTTCGTGCGCGTTGTTCGTGCGCGTTGTTCATGCGCATTGTTTGTGCGCGGGTTTCTGTGCGCGAGTTTTTGTGCGCGGTTTTCAACCCGGCGTGCTTCCCCCGCGTATGGACCCACTAGAACTTTCTTGGACGCTTTTTGTTTTTGGACAGTCACGTTCCTTGTGAGTGTGTGTGCATAGGGCGACATCAGTTGCCGCAATGTATCTTTGTTTTTGTAGAGGGACGGATGTCCCTTTTTGATCGAGAGTCCAAATAAACTTCTCTTATGAGCCAAAGCCAGACGCTCAGGTCCCTCAACACAGCGCTGCCAGACGTGGATATGCGAACTCCTGGCCTTTATAAAAGAAGCACCACAGGAGAAATTGGCGCTAAGCAGGGAGGCGAGGTGGCGGGACCTGACGTCGTCATCCCTTCCCGCTGACGTGCGAGTGTTTAGCTGGCTGCGGGGCTGGCGGGCCCTACCTACGGCTACAGTGTTCTAGAAGCACTGTACTACGCCAGATCGCCTGGCGGCTTGGGGCGTGGCGCCCTCCACCCGATGTCCGCAGTGCGGTCTCGCAGAGGCAGTGCGACACGAGCTCTTTGAATGCGCAGTCGCCAGGACATTCTGGGTCCTTATGTCCGGTATGTTCGGGGCGACCCTTGACCTTAATTCCAGATACTGCAACCCCTTTGTACGCATGTTGCTTTGAATCGGGGCGTTTTCTCTGTGGCGCCAGGGAGATGTAGCGGCTCTGCAAGGACGGCCGCAAAGGGACGTGTACCCCATGTTGCTGCGGGAGCGTGTACACATGTTGGCACAAGCGTACGTGGACTTCGTGTCGCTGGAGTAATTCCTTCGGCGCTGGTCCACCCGCTATATCGAAGTGCGGCACGGCCATATGGCCGTACTACCCCTGCCGTACTAGTGAGCAGGAAAGTGGGTGTTGTGCTCGTGGTCCTGCTGTGTGCCGTGGACTGAAGCGACACCAGTGCGCGGCGAACACAGCAACGGGAACTCCTTGTGACTGTGCCCAGAACTTTATTGGGCTCCCCGCATATGTTTTTCTCGCGCCTTAGAACTTCGGTTGTGTGTGTGTCACTGTTTCTTTCGAGGGACGGGAGTCCCTGACACAACTCGAGTCAATAAAATTCTCTTTAATCTGTCCAGTCGTTTTCATATGTCGACCAATGATAATTTTTTTTCTGAACACTGGTGGTTGCAGTGCATGTTCTAAGCATGATGGGGGAAGTCTCTGCGTAACAGCCGGCGCTGAATACGACACTTCTCGCCTGACGACGCCGTAGTCGTATCTTTCACTTTTCACCTTTCATTACTGCCTTTCTCTCTTCTACCACTACCCCTCCTCTACCTTGTCAGTCTCGCCCTCCCTTCAGCCTTCCCCGTGCTCTTCACTTTGCTGCCGGTTACGACGGCGATGCGCAAGCCAGGAAGGAACAGGTGTGCAAGAGCTGCGCTCTAAACCCTGGAGGGGACACTTGAGATCCGCTTTAAGTGTGTGACACGATATTGTCAATAGGCCCTTTCATCGGCCTGGGGTCCCCTTTGCGTGTCCCTTCGCAGACACGAACACTGTTCGTTCTTCCACCATCACTTCGACGCGACAGCATCAGAGATCCATCCCACCCAGGTGCAACTTCTCTGCCGCCTAATTTCTATTTCTGCCTACGGGACCATATATCCGGAATTGGTCATTCTGTACCTTACGCTCACAGATCACGCAGAGTTCTCATACCCGTCCTAGCGCAGTGGCGCAGTGGTCAAGCGATGCGCCACTGCCCCGGCAGGTGGCTGTTTAAAACACAGCCACCGGTGGGGATTGTGAGACCAAGGCTGCTCTTTTCGAGCACCCTCTCCGACCAATCATTAATTTAGCTTCCACCTGCCACTGTGGGCAGTTTTCTCGCAATCCGGTTAACGCATTCAAACGGTCCACCGAGGATCGACTAAAAGCTTTTTTTTTTACTTTCATTCACTTTACTTGTCGAAGCAGATCCCATTTCAGCTCGTCTATGCATAATGAGTGTGGTTCCTAGGTACATCGTTGAAGCGATGACGTATGTGTTGACGACCTGACCTCACTGTACCAACTGCCCGAACACGAGGGCAGATGCAGAAGACATCCTGCACTCATTTAACGCAGCCATTATCGCTCCTTATTTCTCTTATCCTTCCTCTTCTTCCTGGAGTGCTTGGAAGAACAACAACGTTACTTGGCGGAGAAAGCGTTTTTTTTTATTGGGGCCTTAATAGTGACCTGAAATAACGTTTTACACCTCCTCCTCAAAAGTTGAAGTAACTGAGACGTTCCTCCACAGCTTCTTAATGCAGCGGCGCCATGCGATTACATCTACATGTAAAGACGTTACTGCACCGGGGACAAAGGCATGGCAAAAGCAAAGGCAACAGCCAGCGATGAGAGCACCTCCCCTGACCGTTGTATGGCCCGTGCAGGCTCCATTTACCGCGCCAAGTCAGAACATCTATCATTTATACAGGGTGTTTCACCTAAGACTTTCTGCAATTTTTAAAAATAAGCTATTTGAATTAGATGCGCGCTTTTTCTGGCATAGCATTTTCAGCGGTGTAGTACATCATAATGCAGCTAAGACGTGCTAACTAGCAGGCTTGTTAACCAATATTTAATAGTTAACTTTTCAACTATTACAGTTGGGCTCCTTAATTATTGAGAGGCATGTAGCACACCGTAAGTAATGTCCATATCCGTTTTTAGAATTTCAAGAACGCGATTAACCTCGGCGCTGTGGCCCAACAAATTTTGGCTACCTCGACGAATTAGGTGGACTGAAGAGGTCGCTTTGCCTGCAAGCTTCTGAAACCGCATGTATTTTGGCGCGATGTAGGCGAAATTTGTTGGGCCACAGCGCCGAGGATAATCGCGTTCTCTAAATTCTAAAAACGCATATGGACATTACTTACGGTGGGCTACATGCCTCTCAATAATTAGGGAGCCCAACGGTAATAGTTTAAGAGTTAACTATTAAATATTGGTTAACAAGCCTGCTAGTTAGCACGTCTTAGCTGCATTATGATGTACTACACCACTGCCAATGCTATGCCAGAAAAAGCGCGCATCTAATTCAAATAGCTTATTTTTAAAAATTGCAGAAAGTCTTAGGTGAAATACCCTGTATATAGCCGCACGGGCACCCAACGCGCTTTTGCTAGATGTCGATGACGTGACAAACTTCAGTATTTATTTATTATCACATAATGCAGTCTCGCATTGCGATACGGCAGAAGAATAATAAAATAAAGGCTCAAAAAGATGTGGAACAATCAGCAAGCCTGTGAGGTAATCTGAAAGCGCTGGGAAGCGCAGTGCACGAGCACGCCAGCTACAAACCGCGGAATCGAAAAATTATTTCAAAGCCTGAGCACAAGTAAGCCCAGGAAGAAAGTTTAAAGTTTTTATAGTGCGCAAAAATAAACTATTCGAACATGTCAGCACGAGGAGTAAGAGGTGAAATGTGTAGTTCGTGACAGCTTGATTTGCTAAATGATGTCTCAGAAAGAGCTGGACAGTTTCCACGTGACTGAGATCAAGCAAGTACAACATTCAGTACGACGATGCGAGGAAAATAGAGCGAGCGCCAAATCAGACACATGAGAAGCAGGCAAAAAATTCGTCGTATCGGTTAAACATGAAAATACCAGCCTTGTTCTGCAACGATTCTTTTTTTTACGTAAACGGGCTTTATGGGATTCCAAACCGCACAACCGTATTCTAAGATCGCGCGAATTAGACTTTTCTAGGTACCTTGGGTATCCAGGGTTGAATGCGCACAGTATTTAAAAATCAAGTCTCTGAGGCTTTATCAGAATGCCTTCGATATGTTTATACATTGATATATTCTGCGTCATGCGAAGTATAGGTATTGGTATTCCAGAACTATTTCATAAGAAATAGTCTGTGAATGAATGTGGGGACAACAAACTAGATGTGCGCCTCGAGATTTTCATGGAAACAGTTTTGGATAAATCAATGGTAAGTTCTCATATAGCGCCGTATGTACGCATTGTGGGGACGCCTTCGTCCCCTGCGGTCACTTTCCCGCAATGTACCCCAGCTGTGCCCCGAAACGCGCTCATTCAGTTTGGTTACTTTAACTAACAGGGGAGGGCGCTCGCGTCGCAGCGACAGCAGCGCCACGGATGGCGTGTTTTGCCGCTCGCGTGCGGGGGAAGGCTCGCTCTCTTCTCCCTGGGATAGGGAAGCGGCCGGACAATTCGCTCGCAGCTCCGCTCTTTGTCGTCGGGCGCCTCTTGGTTGGAACTTGCTCCCGCCGAGCCCGCCCCGCTCGGCCTCGGAGTTTATCCCTTTGCCCTAGCGTGGGCGAACGTTCGCTTGTAGCCGTGCTGGTGAGTCGGACTTCCTCGATTCCTCAGTGTATTTTGTTGCTAGCTGGCGTTATTGTTGTTATAGCAATAAATGCCTTGTTTGTGTCAGCCAGTGTGTCGTTCCTTTGTTCCCGTAGAGCAAGGCCCGCCGTGGTCGCCGTGCGCTCGGTAGCGTACGCGACCACGGGGTGGGGTCCGCGCGGTTTTGAACTATGTCAGCCGCGCTTAAACGGGGAGAACGTGTTTATCTCCCCTATTTTCAACCCCACATCTGGCGCCCAACGTGGGGCCTGCTCTTGGAACAGTGGACGACTGTCTGTTCGGTTCAAGGAACGCTCTTTGTCCGGACTTGACAAGCGGTAGGCCTAGTGTGAAATTTGATCGCTAGGACCTGCGGCATGCTTTCTTGAGTGCGAGGTGTATTGCGCTGCAGCATGTTTGAACTTTTCGACATGCTCAGCATGTTTTTTTTGTGAAGTTTTCTTCCTGGAGTCGCTTCAAGAACCACTTGGTCCGCATCGAGGGAGCGCGAGGCCTAGCGCCCGCGGAGTTGCCGAGCCCGAAGCGAGTGAGTACGGAAGCCGCGTGGGTGGTCCGAGTTTTCTGTATATATTTTCTCGCTGTCTCTTTTTCGGCTCTGGGAGTCGCGGCTCCGGGAGCCGGGTGGCCTGTGCCACGGGTGCCTCTACGAGCTCGCTGGTATTGCAGCTCGGCACCGGGCGTTCCGACACCGTCCGATACGGTGGGCGCCGATCGCTCAGAAGCTGCTTTGTGCAGTGAGCGGGGAGGACCACCCCACAAAGCTGATGTCTCCTCGCGGCTGCGCGCACGAAACCCGTTTCGGGTCTTTCTTTTGTTGGGGGTCATCGACCGTCACTATGGTAGTGAGGCCTAAAGCTATTCATAGCTGCCTGCACCTTGTCAAAAGTGACACGACCACCGGACCGTGGTGTTGAGAGGGGGCGCACTTTGCTGGCCGCCCGTAGCCGCCCGTTTTTTTTAACCTCGCATGAACTGAGCATTCTCGTTCAACTCAAGAAAGGGCTTTGTTCACTCGAACTTTGCGTTGCACAGCCGCCCGACACGTTTTGTTAGCGAGTTGAGCATTGAGCCACCAGGCCCTTGTGTACGCCGTTTCCCCTCCCGTGACCTACGTTAAAGGCATGCGGAGTGTGTTTTGGCAATATTTCAGATCCAGCGGAGCCACTCCGGCTTGCTGTCTGGTGCACATCGTCTCGCTGCCGCCTGCTGCGACGGAGCGGCCTGTATCCTTCGCCGCATCCATCCGGGGCAGCCGTGGCGAGACCAGACAGCAGCCACCTCTGGCTGCTGTTACCGTGGCGACTACTGCAGGATCCTGGCCTGCAGTGCTCAACTGGACCTCCTTTTCGCGGGCCTGCGGACACGTAGTCCGCGGGCCATGCGAGTCGTCCCAGCGGAGACCTTCACGCCGCCTTCGGAATACCGCGGAAGACTGCGTGCACGCTGTCGGCGTGACCTCCGCTGCAAGACCTGCCTCAAATGCATGAAGACAAGGAGACTCCTCCATAGCATGTAACTTGCAGGCGCGTGGGTCTATTTAAGGTTGGGGGGATGTGGGGACGCCTTCGTTCCCTGCGTTCACTTTCCCGCAATGTACCCCAGCTGTGCCCCGAAACGCGCTCTTCTCAGTTTGGTTACTTTAACTAACAGGGGAGGGCGCTCGCGTCGCAGTGACAGCAGCGCCACGGATGGCGTGTTTTGCCGCTCGCGTGCGGGGAAGGCTCGCTCTCTTCTCCCTGGAATCGGGAAGCGACCGGACGTTTCGCTCCCAGCTCCGCTCTTCGTCGTCGGGCGCCTCTTGGTTGGAACTTGCTCCCGCCGAGCCCGTCCCGCTCGGCCTCGGAGTTTATCCCTTTGCCCTAGCGTGGGCGAACGTTCGCTCGTAGCCGTGCTGGTGAGTCGGACTTTCTCGATTCCTCAGTGTATTTTGTTGCTAGCTGGCGTTATTGTTGTTATAGCAATAAATGCCTTGTTTGTGTCAGCCAGTGTGTCGTTCCTTTGTTCCCGTAGAGCAAGGCCCGCCGTGGTCGCCGTGCGCTCGGTAGCGTACGCGACCACGGGGTGGGGTCCGCGCGGTTTTGAACTATGTCACCCGCGCTAAAACGGGGAGGACGCATTTATCTCCCCCATTTTCAACCCCATAGCATATACAGAAATTCCCGAAAGAATCGTTAAGGAAGGCACGAGACTCAGATCTCACGACGTCTCCGAAGAACAGCGGCGTTCTGTTCAAAGTGAGGCACGTTTCGCTTCTCCCGTAACACATAGAATAGGCGATGTTTTGCTACTCGTTGGCACAGGTGACAGCACACTGCAACTCAGCAACCATGCACGCGCTACGCATTGTACGTTATCTGCAGGCGGCAAAGTGCGGGGCTGTTTTCAAGTAAATACAAAATCAGCAACAATGAGCTACATGAGCGAATACAAACGAGAGGGAGCGTGGCGCAACACTATGTAAAATATTTCCCCGTCTCCCCCCCCCCCATTGGCGGCACTTAATGCATTCCGCAACACTCACAAAGTGCGAGGTGCCTACAGCTGGTGTGCGGCACAACTAAATTTCGATGAGGCAAGGCAGGCAAATTAGGCAACATCCAAAGTCAAAGCACGCTGTTCTAAGAGTTCATTTTTTTAACAAAGCATAGCCCACTTAATTCAAAAGAAATATTTAAAAATAAAAACTTTGCGACACCTTCTTCAATGACTTTTGCGGTGCAGTTATGCGCAAGACATTTCTGGGTATTTCTCCGCTTCATTAAGCATAAACGTGGGAACATCACAACCTATGTGTGAACAGCCTTGCAGCAGCGTTTCTCATTAATCAAATGCACTAAGTTTTGAGAGTTTCAAAATCTACATCTAAAACAGCTTTCCCGAGGATTAAACAGAACGATAAAGAGCATGAAAAACTAGAAAATTACGGGCATCTTGATGTAACCATTAGAGGAATTCGCTAACTCAGATAACTGCAGCCGCACAAACATGGAATTGGCACTTTTATTACTGAAAGTCAAAAACACGAAGACTAATAAAACAGTCACAAATGCCAACGCGAGATACTTTCAAAGGAAGCACGAAAAAATAATGCACATTTCGGCGGTGGTGGGTGAAGACTATTACACTTTGAGTTGGTTTGTCCAGGTCAAGCATTATTCTTTGTAGAAGTGACATTGCAGTCGTCCCTCTTGGCCATATTTTTCGAGATTTCGCATTGGAACGTCGTAGCAAACGTTCCAGCATACATTACAGGAACATTAACATAGCTTCTGCTAGCCTGGTCAGAGCTTGCGCGGCAGCGGTAGAACGTCTCGCGAATGTAAAAGTACTGGCTGTGCGATAAGCTCCAAAAGTTTCCCGTCGCTTCAACCTTGAACCAGAGCGGCTCGGAAAAGGACTTGAGCACCGACGAAAGGCCCAGCGAAGCCGCCACTATGTCTGCATCGCTGAAGGTAGAGAGTCCAATCGTGCCAGCGGCAAGGTAGTGCTCTCGGAAGCAGCCGACGAGCTGTTTAATACGACGGCGAGCCTGGTCCGACCGCAGCCCCGTCTCGCTGAGGAGAAAGCGCCAGATGGATTCCGCCAGGGACCAGGGGATGATGGGCGTGTTGAAGACGTCTGTGTGGGCGACGTCGTTCCGTATGAACGCATAGACGACCGGAGAAATCAGGATGTTTGTGCCCTTGTGAAATGAAAGGTAATGCCGGCTTCCTGCACTGGTTCCCTGCGCACTGCTTGCTAACGGCAGGCCCCAGCGCGCCAGGCTGAGCCGCGCCTCGAACTCGTAGGCACGACTTTCGAGAATCCTCTCGAGGAAGCTCTGCGTCAGACTCGTCTCCCTGATTGCCAGACGAGCGCTTTCCCACGGCATGACCAGGGCCAAGCCGGCAAAGAACGTGTCCAAGTAATTTCTTTCGACGGCGCTGAAAAATGAGCTGACAATGCGGTCGGTCTGTATGGCCTCAATGATGGAATTCACAACTCGGGTCACCTGGACCTTCTTGTCGGGCGTAATAAACTCGTCCGAGTACATTATGTCGCGAATGCTCGGCATCAGCTCGATTTGGCGCGTGCAGAATATTAGCCTGTTTGACTGCGTTTGCAAGGCGGGCCAAGGGAGCTCAACTAGCCCGTTGTAGACGCTGCATGCGAGCAGGTAGGAGGCTCCAGCATCACTCACGCTTTTTTCTTGGGAGGTGAGGACGTCAAAGAGGGCGTGGATTTGATCTGTGCCGCTCACGCTGACCTCTGTCACGTGCTGCAAGCCGATCGTTGTGATCTCTAAAGCTTTCCTGATGTCCCACTTCTGCAAGAGCGCGGAGAGGTTAAGGCCAGTGTAGTGCTCAACTTTGACGCCTGCCGGGTCAGGAGCTTGCAATGAACCCGCAAAAGTAGTCATCTCGGCAACTTGTACATGCCTTCCAGCAAAATTATTGAGCTTCTCAAGGGAGTCTTTCAGGCAGTGTTGAAACCGGTGATCATTCAAATCAAGGAGTGGCTTCAGGGAAATTGAAATAGCACTATGTCCTTTTAAGGTGACCCCCACGAGGGACGAAATACTGTACTTGAGATTGCTGAGGAGGAGATAGGCAAGCAGATTCGTGGTTCCACCATCCCGCAGGTATACTCCGCACGTGCTGACAAGAAATGCGGCTAGCTTTCCGACCACGGCGTTTTGGTCCGCACCCGAATGCAGACAAGAATCGAACATGGACCTCAAGAAGGCGCTCACCTGGCTTCGAGACCCGCTAGGCGTCATAACGGAGCTGGGCTTCATGCCTCGGTTCGAGCTGAGAGGCGACGGTAAGGTGCTGGATACGTTTCCCATCTTATGCCTAACAGTATTTGAGCACATGAACTCAAAGAAGTTGTCGCAAGGCTCCAACGTCGCGTTCACGTATCTCACGAGTTCCGTGACTTCGACGGGACAGCAGAAGTGTGAAGCACCACCGTCGCCCGGCGAGTTTCGTATGGCCACGGTCGTCTTCAAGGCCAGAACTGCGGCGAACGCCAGAACGACGAGGACAGCGAAGCAAGCCATGAACAGCGCCGCACCACAGCCGCGGTCCACTCGGCGGAAGACAGCGTCGGGGGGAGCCAAGATGGCAACCGGTTCTGCAGGCGCTGTGGCAACCGAGTCCATCATTCAAAGCCGACCGTCTGGGAGACGTCTTCGTTCCGGGCGCTCGCAAGCAATTGAACGCAGCGGCTGCGTTGATTACTGCGGGCGAGGGCTCCTGGTGCTGGTCCAGAGGCAGCTCGGTATCGCTCATCGTCAAGGCGATCACCATTGCCGAATGGGCCTCGGCCGAAACGCCTTTCTCTGCAGCTTCAAAAGGCTCCGTGCCAACTGCCTCGTGGTCCTGGGGAGATTTATCCGACGAGGAAGACGGCGACGATGGGTCTCAAGGCGCGGATGGCGAAGACACCGCAGGAGACGTTGGGGGTCCGAAACCGGAACCAGACGGCAGATTCGCTTGCTCGTGTCTTTCCATGTGGTTAAATTCAGCGCCGTACTTTCGGTACCTTCTGGAGCCAGTCGAATTCTGGATGCAACACAGCGCAGCAGGAGGACAAGACGTAGCCCGGCGCTCCGACGCAAGCTCGTGCGAGAATCCTGGAAGACACGTGGTAGCGTTGAAGAAAAAAGAAGTACTAGCGGATGCTATCTGAAAAATTACCCCTTTGTAGTAGCCCATTTTTTCTTTTTTGTTTCAAAATAACATCCTCGCCTGAATATAGTTATTATAAAAAGGATCTCAGCTTCTTCGTACGCAATCTAATACTATAGTCCTTCAATGTTTTTTTCTGGTCACGAAACTCCGGCTTAACTTTCATATAGAGACAGCGCGCCCCGCTAGTGGCGCGGCTGTCGGCGAGGGGGCACGAATGGCTGCGCGAGCCCTGTTCGCAGTGGCTGTTTTCCGGTCAACAGGATCATATTCACTTGGTATTTGTGGTTTCTGGGGATTGGTATTTGGGCTTAGGATGGACGCTACTATATTGGTTGTCACCTGAAAGCTTGGCTGCAGCATGGCGACACTGAAAACCCTGTGAGAGCGACAGCGGCCACTAGTAAACCATGATAGCGGCTGTTTTCTCGCCAACAAATAACGCGATTACTTTCTCTCGTTTTTTTTTTATAAAAACACGATTTTCGTATATGGGTCCAGCCTGCGCATTCATTTTCAGCGCAACTGGCTTGCAATGTCACTCTGGAAGATCGAGCGTACCGGTCAGTAATATATCTATATGTCTCTAGGTTGCGCCTGTCTCGGCCGAGTCATCACTTTCATCTATCTGCTTAAGACGGCTCATATCTGTCGTTTACCTGGTGAGAAATACTGAAATGTCCGTAATGCTGAGAACAAGATGTTATGTCTGCATTTTAAGAACTGGAATACGCGCTAAAGAAACAACCACGTGATGAATATACCGTCAATTTGAATGCTATCTCGATTTTTTTGTTGTTGTTGACACTTTCGGAGCCCGCAAAGCCATCTGCTGAAGACTCTTGCTACATAAGCCATTTATTTACACTTTGTCACTCTGTGACTGCGGGGGCGCTGGCGAGTGCAAGAAAAAATTGATTTTCTTGTTCATTTCTCGGGTGCTGGCTTTGCGCTACCAGAATAAGAGACAAGCTGTGAGCGGTCGCGCAATACATCAAAAACGAGCAATGATAGGAATCAGGGAGCAACTTGTACAAAAAATAAAAAGCGGTAGGGGTTTAACGTTGTTAAACTGAGCAGACATGCGAACGGATGTGTTTAGCCTGTTTGGCTCATGGTTTTGCTTTGCTGGGTCATCGGCATGTCTGGCGACGATACTACACTCAAGCTAGTCTCTGATCGAGGCTAAGCTTGTCCAATAAGTGTTCGTTCCACAGCTGGAAGTTGATGAAGACGACGGTGTGCAATGCGTGCAGCGGAGAGTGTGCTGCAGTTCAACACGATGGGTGATCGGCTGCGGGGATAGCATATGGGGAGAAAGACGAAGACGGCGTTCTGGACGGTCGCGTTTTTGATGCTCTCCGCAGAAATGGATAAATCGGCCCTAGGCCGAAGTACTGTTGCGGCTTCTGCTGCCAGTAATACTTGCCGTACTGTTCTTCCCCGTCTGCCTGCTGGTAAGCTGGTTTTCAACTCCGTATTTCTGCATGCGGACCTTGCTGGCCGTCCCTATCGTGCCCAGGACTTCAGAGATGCCTTACGGGGTGTCGTCGACCTCTGTGACATCAGCTCTATCGGACAGTTTCAGATGTCTCACGTATGGATGATAACATGCAAGACAGCGTTAGCGAAAGCTAAGCTCGTGAGCACTCAGGAGTTACAAGTGAAAAACCGCCGTTGTCTAGTGATTGACCCGGAACCGAAGTCAGTAAAGCTCAAGATACTTTGGCACCCTGAACATCTTGAAGATTTTTACATTCGGGACGCCCTTCGCGCTTGCGGAACGATTGCGTCCATCACAGTGGAGCACTGGAGGGTTCCAGAAATGGAGGGCATGCACACCTTGAATCGAGACGTTGCCTTGACTCTTGCTGATGGCGTCACTGTCAATGACGTGCCTCACATTTTGACAATTTGCGGTGTACAATGTCTGGTTTTAGTGCCAGGAAGGCCACCACTGTGTCTCCGTTGCCACAAGGTTGGCCAAATACGCCGTCATTGCCGCACTCCTCGGTGTGATGATTGTTGGCGTTTCGGCCATACTACAGAGGAGTGCGTAGTGTCGTATGCTGATAAGCTACGCGGTGGCACCCGTGCCATGGACGACGCATTGCAGGTGCACTTGATGGACGCAACAGAAGTTTTGGATGCTGCTGGTGGCACGCCAGCCGTTGCGCCCATTGCCTCAGCGACTACTGACCAGCTGTCTGGCCCCGTTCCTGCTGTGCAGCATGAGCCTACCCAGACTTCACAGATGGAGCAGCTATCTGCAGATGATGAGCGTCGATGCCTGGCGGAGCAGGCTCCAGCTATATGTAGTGTCAGTGATGGCACTCTTGGCGCACGTGCCTGTGCTGTGCGTGGGCCAGAGGAAGACAAGGACGACGCTGTGGCTCCGGCGCCGAGTGCCTGCACTGCTACATCTTCTGAGGCTCCTGACGGATGTGCCACACAGGTAACAGAGTGCCAACCTGGCACTTCACTCCCCGACGGCAACTGTGATGCCGATGAGCAAATTTTAAGTGTGGCCTCGAAGCGCGGTGTGTCTTCGAGTTCTGCCTCCTCTGAGGAGGACAGTGTCCCCGCCAAGCACAAGTCCCACCGTCGAAAGTCAAAGAATAAGAAACCTCCTCGGCGCTCCAGATCAAGGAGAAAGGGCGTCAACTCTAGGGAGGTCTCACCTTCCGGAGTGATGCCCCCAGACACCGTGGATGCCTGATTGAAGCTCAAGTTAGCCACCATGGCGTCTAACCAGCAGTTGACTGTCGCAACACTCAACATATGTGGACTCCGTTCAAGGCAGAAACTGGTACAGTTAGGCCGATTGCGTTGGGGCAATCGGCTAGACATTGTCGCTATTCAAGAAACTAAGATAGAAAGTGAAGTGGATGCAGAGATAGCCCTGCGACCTTTCCTAACAGATTACAACGTCTGTGTGTCGCACTCAGTGGGTCTTTCGGCAGGTTGCTTTCTTTTCTTAAAGAAGAGTCTACCTATTTCTGACTTTAAGTACCAGGTTGACATAGAAGGGCGTCTGATGTGTTGTGACTTTCGACTGCATGGCGAGTCGTGGAGGGTTATCAATGTGTATGCTTCAAATAATCCGGTGCAACAAGCAGTTTTTTTTTCATGCCATTGCAACTCTCCTAGGATGTGATCGTTATGTGATCGTTTTCATGGGGGACTTCAACTGTGTGTGCGACCCACGCGTTCGCACAGGTCCTAACCAAAACATCGATAAGAGCTCTGGTATATTATTGTATATTACCGAAAACGCAGGTTTAATTGATGCCGGATTGCCATCCGCATTCACATACATCAGAGGAGCCTCACATTCACGCCTTGATCGCATTTATTTTCCGTAGATCTCCTTAAACGGCACATTTCATGTGATGTCAAGCCTGTTTCTTTCTCAGATCATGCTATGGTCATTGCGCGGATTGGAGAATGCGCCCATGCCAAATTTCAGCCGCAGTGGGAACTGTGGAAGCTTAATTCCGAGCTTCTAAATGATGAGCATTTTCAGCAGCGAGTGATGACAGCTTTGGAAACTTGCTTGGTCATGGATGTCCCATTATTTGTAGCTTGGGAGATTTTTAAGCTAGAAGTTCGTAGCATAGCTATTGAGATCGGCTCCGTGAAATCTTAAGCATGGTGAGGAGAAACGGTTACTTCAGAGTCTTTATAATCTGCATGCGCTTGAATGTGAGGCTCCTGGCTTGTACACAGAAGAAATTGGTGCTGTTAAGTGCAACCTTCAGAAGTTTGATGCAGAACGCTATCGTGCGGCCCGTGTACGATCCCGCAGCAACCGTGCTCTGCACTCTGAGGAGCCTGCTAGACAGGCCTTGCTAGATGAGCGTCGTCACGTGGCTGCCAAGCGAATTTCTGAGCTCTACTGTGGTGGTGCCCTGGTCACAAGTACAGATGTCATAGTTACCGAGTTTGAAAACCACTATAGCTCTCTGTTTGCTGCCACGTCTAGCACTGCTGATGATGATCATATAGCGCGATTGGTGTCCATGATTAACCCACTCAATGAGGATGAGTGCAAGGCAATAAGTGGCTCTTTAAGCTTGGCTGAATTGCAAGATGCGATTGATCAATTGCCGCTTTCAAAAACTCCGGGGCCTGACGGCCTCTCAGGAGAATTTTACAAGGCATTTAAATCCGTTCTAGCCCCTGTCCTGCTCCAAATTTTTGAGACAAGTATTGATGTTGAATTTCTGCCTCAGTCATTTACGAAAAGTCATATTGTCTTTATACCAAAAACCGAGGATAAGGAAAAACTTCGATTTGTAGATGGCTACAGACCAATCACGCTTTCTAATGTAGATTATAAGATTTTTGCTAAAGTACTCTCAAATCGGCTGCAGCTTGCAATGTCTACTTTGATTGGGCCTCATCAAACATGTGGCTTGCGGGGACGATCAATACAATCTAACCTACATGTAGCGCGTACGGTGTTGCAGTATTGCAGTGACGCTCAAGAACAATTAGGAATGCTGCAAATTGACCTGGCAAAGGCATTTTATCGAGTGTGCCATGCATTTCTTTTTGCACTTTTAAATCACGTCAATCTCGGTTCAATACTTTCTACTGGCATACGCCTTTGTTACAAATCTTGTACCACGCGCTTGATTGTTAATGGCTGTCTCTCGCACCCAGTCCCAATTCAGTCTCCGGTGAAACAAGGGTGCCCACTGTCTCCGCTCCTTTTCGCATTATACTTGGAGCCACTTTGCATAAGTGTTATAAACAGTAGGGCTGTCAATGGTTTCCGAATAATGGGCCACGAAATGAAGGTATTGGCTTATGCAGATGACCTTGCGTTTTTTTGTACTGATAAGCCAAGCATCGATGAGGTTACTCGTTTAACGGAGGACTTTCGTTTGGTGTCAGGAAGTCGGATTAATCGCTCTAAGAGTTGCGGTCTTTGGTTTGGTAGCTGGGGTTCGACACCTGCTGAATATGCTGGTATAACATGGACATGCAGGCCACCAAAGTACCTTGGCGTCCCTTTGAGTGCCTATAAGCATAGCGCACATTATTGGAAAGACCGCGTGTCAACTCTTCAGCGTTATGCTCAAACGTTTGTCCCCCATGGCCTCTCAATTTTTGGCAGGGCGACCGCCTGTAATCTGTTTCTTGCCACTAAAATATATTATGTACTGCAAATTATTCATTGCGCAAGGCTTCCTATCCAGCGTTTTCACAGGGTTTTCGCTACTTTTGTGTGGGATTCGTCTTTTGAATCCATGAGGCGTGATAACCTTTTTCGGCCTGTAAGCGCTGGCGGCCTTGGTCTAGTTCACCTGTATGTCCGACAGATAGTGTCACGTTTCATGTTTTTCCGTGACACTACACACCCAATAGTACGTTCATTCCTGCAAACAAATTTAGTTCATGTTTTACCCAACCTCATTGTGTCTTCCAATGTTTGTGACCGTCCGTGTTTGTGGGGCATAACGCAAGAGGTGTATTTGGCTGTCCGTTTCCTACTTGTTCGTTTTTCTCCTGAGTTCCTTTTTTTAGTGTCGAGGAAAAAGATGTATAAGGATTTGATTAGTATGCTCTTCCCTCCGCCCATGTACCGCTCTCTGTATTTTGGTTTACCGGGGCATAACGTACTCAAAAGAGTGCGTAAGATGCCAGCCTCGCCGTGTACAAAGACCTTTTTCTTTAAGTTACACACCGGTACGTTGCCCGTTAGAACATGGTTGGATAAAAAGGGCATTTTTGTGTCTACCGTTAATTGCCGCCTTTGTGATGAACCAGAAACAATTGAGCATTGTTTCATCAGTTGCAAAGATGCAGTACTCTTCTGGGATATCCTGCAACGCACATTTAAAAAAAGAATTCATCTGACTCCACATTCTGTTCGCTATCTCACTGCCCTGCCATTTGTTGATGAACCCCTGGACATGTTCTTTCTGATTGGACTGCACAGCCTCTGGAAAACCCGCATGATGGACAGACACTGTGAACCTGTTGTGTCTACAAAGGATCACTTCAGTCGAATGGTTGTTCATCTAAGAGACGTGTATGCCCAGACTGAGTACGAACCGGAGTGGCACTCACTATTAGTGATGTGCTCTGCATTGCCCCTTTTCTAGTGCATGGTCTTTTGAATATGTATTGTTTACCACTGTTTTCATAAAGGCTTGTATATAGTTCATGTGCATAGAACATTACATCACTGTAATAAATACCATGTTGAGGAGAAAAAAAGCGGGGATAGCATGTGGCTCTCGCGCAGTGGCCAGCGAAGCTGATCTCTTCACGTCGCCGTGGGTTCGAAACCCAGTCGCGGCAATATTCATTTTATTTCTGCACCCTCAAAGTCAGGGACGCCACAAGATTCTTGGTTGGATTTTACCCCATGAAGCAGCTTATTCGCACCAAAAGCCATAAGCTGTCTGAAATGCAACATCGTCACAGATTCGTGCTCAAGTACGCTGGTAGGCCTTCGAACATCCGTGTGACGGCGGCGGGCCTGAGTTACAGCTTCTCGCGTTGCAGCGACACTGCTTTTCCGTTGATCGCAAACTCGTGAGACCGAATTAAATCCGCGGGGCAAAATGCCTCTCTCAGACACGGACATGCTTGGAGTCGAACACGCTTTCCTGTCGGGGTATCGGCCGATCATATTTTACGCTGCTCGTCGTCGCTCGGCAGACAGAACGGCGAAGCCTTTTCCTCCGTACCTGCTTAGCCGGAGCGGCAACCCGTCACGCAGCAAGTATTCGGCATCGCAAGCTTGAGCTTCAAGTACACTGTACTTGTTTCGCGAACGAAGGCAAAGTCAGAAGAGAGAATATTTGCTGCCACACCGCCTGCGTCCCATTCCGCCCGTAGACAACGACCGTGCAGACGCTCGCATGCTCGCGTCGTCGCTTCCACATATACCCTGTTACGACCCATCTAGAGACCCGCGATGAAACGGTGGTGGATTCAACAGTAGCGGCAATTTCGACGGGTCGTTTGACCCCCAAGATGACCCCACGGCTCGGTGCCAACGACCTTCTTGAAGGACCGACGACCGGGGAAGATAGGTTGCCCTTCGTCTGAAAAAAATCCCGGAACGAATCAGAGGAAGCCGGCGCAGCTGCGTCTGCGACGTCGACATGCCACACCTGTGTTCGTTGGACGCCAGCTGCCAACACAGTGCTACAGTGATGCGGCGCTTCCTCCTCGCCAGTTCCCACGTGTGGGCTCTCAACAGGTGTCTTCATTAGCTGTGATGTGTGGTGCCGATCTTTTGTGTCACGATGAATTGCCGCCTGGTGAAAGGGCGGAGCCTTGGGCTATTTAACTTGCGCCCAAAGTGAGCACGAACGCTCTGAACCTTGGGTAATAGGTTCATCCCGTGTGGCTCTGAACCTTGGGTAATAGGTTCATCCATTGGCTCTGGGCCCTGGGTAAAAGGCTCATCCAGTCGTTCGACGTCATGAACTCTTAAATTTTGATTCCTTGTTCTTCTTTTTGTAAATTGATGTAAATAAGTGTCTTAGTTTCTTGCCATTCAATCTGCTTGTTTTTGTAATCTCCAACTTCGAAGCTTCAGACTTTCCTCAGCCCGACGACTCAACACGCTACCAAATGGATCCCGGGTTCGAGCTTTCCTGTGCGCCACAACAACTGGTGGCAGCGGTGGGATTCTGCTACCTTGAGTTGCGACAACCCCTAGATAGAGTTCCTGGCGCCGTCTCGTGGAAGGCGCGGTCAATATATGAAGTTCTCCCATAGCGTTACGGAGAAGTTTCATGACCATAAAAGCTTTGAAGAACTATGGTCATAGGTTGCTGTGCATATATACATAACCATGTGTCACATTTGACCTTCAACTTTGACCTTGGCCGTTGACCTTGGCATTTGACCTTGAACTTTGAGATTGGATTTTGACCTTGCAAGTTATCGGCAGACGGAGTAGGAAAGCAACGTGGTAATCACTTTGTGTCACGTGAGATCACCCGTTATTTTTAAACTCCACGGGTTTTCTTTTCTGCCACAAAAATCGCCCACGCTAAGACTATCTCGTTGGAAGTGCCAGGGCTGGACATTATTGGTGGAGCTCCACAAATTTCCTAGTGACGCGCCTGAATGTTTCAAGCTATATTTAAAAAGATAATTGTTTATCGCACCTAATTATTCAAATAGGACGAGCGAAAAAAATGGCGCTGTAACTTTAGATAAACCCTAACAACATCCATGCGTTTTCAGCTCTGAAAAACGATTAGGATTTTTTAAAATCTTGGTTGAAGATAGCTGGGACACCCTGTATATAGCGGTAGGTTATATTCTGCGCATTTCCTTGCGCAACATATATCAAAATGCAGTCACTTGAGCGGTTAGTATTCGATGCCAAGCACTCGAAAGCAGCGACTGCAGCGCGGGAGGAACACACGCGAGTGAAACAGGCAGAGCTACTAGCAGTGGTCTTCTGTCTCAAACTTCGCGGTCTCTGCATCGGAATTCTTCACTGACACCATGGGCGGGAGGTCAATGCGAGATGCCTTGAAAATTTCCCCGCACCTAGGACCCGAGCACTGAGATGCCGAACTCAAATGGCCCCAGCAGCAGCGCGCACACTCGCTGTCCGCTACGAGCGCACCCGCCCCAGAGCCGCAAAGCCACTCAAAGGGGGAGTTACCAGCCGCTCTGCAACTTCACGACAGAGGAGATAGAGAGCGAGTGAGAGAGAAAGAACGGAAGTGCCAGCAGAGGAGGAACGGATATAAGCAGCAATAAAAAAGAGACAGTGCGCGTAATGAGGAGACGTAACAGCAACGTCACCACTAGTGTCGCGTGACTAGGTCGGGCGGGTGTGCACATGGGCGTGCAGAAACGCTCCTTTCTGACGAGCCCACATGCCGACGTTGGAAAGTGCGAGGGGTGTACACGCGGTGATGCAACGACCTTGTCGCGGCAATGGCAGCATTTTGTCGTTGTCTTCGCTTGTATGGCGTGATGGGAAGTTATCAGCATTAGAGTGTAAGCCCGCCTTGATTGCCGTGTGTTTCAGATCGTGCGAATTTAAGCTGGAACCGCATGGAGCGCTTTTCGCGAGCGAAAAACGCGACGCGCGGCAAACGCCCGCGTTGCCGCCGACGCGCGAGCACCCGCACGAGAAAAATGAAGCGGCGCTGCCGCGCCGCGTTTTTTCGGGTTGCCAGACCACACAACTGCCAACGAGGTGAATTATCTGTTACCGCATATATAATATGCCCTTTAAATTACAGGGCACTACAATAAAAACAATCTTCATGTAATTATACCTCGTTAAAGGTTGTCTTGTGCATGTTGGCCGAACACTACGCGCGAACGAACACGATGCGTGAATGCACGTGGCTCTTTGGACGTGCTCAACACCATAGAGGAAGAAAAAACTAGGAGGGAGCACGACGTCACAATCTTGAAGCCTAGAAATAAAAAATATAATCGGAAGCATCATGGGAAATAGGCCCTCACGTGACAAGGCAGCGGTAGCTCTTAGCCCCATTTCGGTTTCGGTTTCGCTCTCTCGTTCTACGAGAACAATGGTGAGCCTCTGTGCGTTCATGAGCAGGGGGACTTGACTTCCCGCTCGCTCTTCGCCAGGTAGTGCACGCGTGGCACGAACGCTCCGTGGGTGCTACCTCGGACGGTATACGCGGCCGGGCGCCCCACCCCGGCCGCTAGTGTAGTGTGCCGCGCGCGCGATTAGTCCGAGACAAGACGCTGCGTGCGCGCGGCTACGTAGTACATACAGTTTACTTCTTTTTGCAAGTGATTGTGCGCAGTGGCCGGGAGACCCCGCGCATGGGCAGACGTAAAGCCGCCGGCACTCTCTCACGACAGCGAGAGAGAGAAATACTTCACTGCTGCATTTCACGCCGGAACTGCGTATGTGCGCGAGCGTACTCGGCGCGACTTGTGCCTCGAGAATAGTGGCGAACGGCGGGCCCATGGGCGGGCCGAAGTCCGCCTGCCCGAGAGACAGAATCTTGCGCAGCTTCCCGGGGCGCTCGTTAAACACGTCCGTGCGCCGTGAGCGCTCTGGAAGCCACTGCGCCCATTTTTAGAGGCTCGTTTTCTTCGCCTACTCTCGAGTTCTCCGCTTATAGCATGCGCTGAAATAAACGCTCCGTATGTGTTTATAACGAGGAAAGGAATTCCTCTCTATTCTCTTTATGAACCACAGTTGAACAGTGACGAGGTCGCGGCCGCACCCTTTGATGAAAAGTTTACCTGCAGTTTTCTACAGTGCACCCAAAAACTCGAGAGTGTAATCAACAGAAGTGTTGAGACGCGGAGCCTTCAGACAACCTCGAGCTCGGTACGCATTCCGCCAAAGCTGCAACACAGGCGCTGCGCTTCTGCGCTACATCGGAGCACGGACGTTCACTAAAAAGCACTGCTGGTTGGCAGTCTGGTAACTGTGGAGGGCCTATTCCCCGAGAGTCAGTACGCAAAAGGGCCCTCGACAGCGGCGTCAGAGGAGGATGGCTTGCAGAGGCTGAGCGCACTCTCTTAGCCACGGTGTAAGAATAATATACTCTCCTAGCTCAACAGTAAAGCCAGCTCCTCCGAGGAAAGAGCAAAGTTCCCCCAAAAAGGTTCCCCCGAGATGCGTAGAGTTCCTGTATATGCTCCCGCAGCATATAGACGCTTTACAGCGGCGTATCATGGGGGCCGCCATCTTTGATCACGTGAGCACGCCGCCATTACTCGCCTCCTGACCACTCGGTGCGCGCCTCGTCGCGACGGCTGCTGCCTCTGATGTTTAGGTTCCGACAGGCAGTGTTTCGGCTGATACGGTTGCAAAGGAGATGGAAGACGACACTGTGGTTGGTCCGAAGCTTCGAAGGACATGTGAAAACCCTAATTTGATCACTTTGGGCGTGAAAACGTGATCGGGCTTCATGTCGCGGAGAGCCGCTGAGCTCTCCACCTGTTCGAGGCAACGGGTGGCTCGCCTGAATGCCGCTGAAGGCTTTGCTTAATATTTTTTATTGTTATTATCTAAAACAGCAAGGTTTAATGACCCTGCGGCTGCGCAGGCCGTTGTCGTATTGTGTACATGCATGCGGAGACTGCTCTAAAACGCTCACATGCACACCGTACTCATTTGTTTACAACCTGTTAAAGGTGCTTAGGAAGCCTAAAATATTTTCTGTTGGTTTGCTAAAGAATGGAAGGCGACAAAAATAAATAAACAAACAAATGTTACCCAATCATGTAAGTAGTACCATGCATCAAGCAGCCTTCACAAGCTAGCATGCAATCGTTTACAAGTATTCCGCGATATAACACTTATAACGCGCGCATGGCAGAGCGTTCACTACAAGAAGTTCATAGTTATGTCAGCCTGACATAGTATAAAATTGTGGTACGCTGCATGCTCGATATGCGGACATGAAAATGCTGCAGGTCTCGTTGGTTGTAAGTAATCAGCCGGAGTCACTTTCTCTCTCGCATGGATCGCGAGGAAGTGACAGCCTCAGAGCACAGCAGCCGTGGCACAAATGCTTTATTCCCATTTTGGTCCACGAAAACCGCGCGACTTGGAGCGAAGTTCAACAGTAGCACCAAGACGGTGTGTAATACACGAACTGACGGTAAGCGTTGTCCGCTCGCACGGCTATGCACTGCGCTGAAGTTTGCCGTGTCGATTGCAGCGCCGTAACATACAGCATAGCGAGAGGAGCAAGCAGTTTTTGGTGCACTCGTAGCGCTATTCCACGCCACCTTCCTGAGCTTATTGGCGTGAGCTTCTGCGCTCTGTCGAAGCCACACGTGGTTCGTGTCAGTTATCTGGGTTATGTCTGCAGAAGCGAGGCAAATGTTGCTATCAACCAAACGCGGACTTCTAATCGTTCAGAATGTGCCCTCGCGTTTGTAGCGGCCCAAGCGACTGACGGCAGCAGTTTTTAGTCGAATAGTGGAATAACTGCAGTGCCACCTGGGCAGCGCAGGCTCCCCGAGCGTAAGTCGTCTTTTTTTTTTTGTGACGTTTCGGAGGCGGGACCGCTTGTTCATGCGGCTATGTTGCGCACTTACCCTCGCAGATTTTCCTAGATCGAAGCCTTTCTTTCTACATTGGGTATCTGGCGCCGGCGAACGTGTTTGTTGCGTTCGCCCGTTCGGAAAGGATGGATGACGAACGGGCGCGAACAGGGGCAATACGTCCTTGTGCAGTTCGGTTCCGTGAAGCTCGCAAACAATCGCATGCCGCCCCTTTAACTGTTTGTCGCAATTCTTGCAATCCACAACAGAGCATGTACTTTCTCTTTCCACATTTCCACTGCTGCGTCGAGGCATACACGCCGGCGACTTACGAGGCAAGTAATGATGCCGTGTTCTGAGCGCACCTGTGGCGCCATCTGGTCTCAAACGGAAGAACTGCGATGCGCAGTGAGCAGAGCCATCTGTTGGCAAACAGAAAAACCAAAATGACAAGTGCCTTCACGCTTGCGGTGTTTCAGTGCTTCGTCTCGCGTTTCACGGGCGCTACGTAGCTGCCCACCGCTCCTGCGCTTCCCCTCGTGTGTTGCCGGCTGTGCTTGCACCGCTCTTCAAATGCTCTTGAAACGTTTCCTCGGGGCCGATGAAGCGGTCATTTCGGTGCCATTTTCCCGCTGTCTCCAGTAACGATTCCTTCGGCGCCGCTGCCCCTTTGTTGAGTTCACCATCCAGCGTGTTGCTGCGAATATTGCACGTGGTTGGCGTGAGACCGGAGGAGAAGTAGCGCATTCCCCCTTCTCCATCGCGTAAGCACGAATTTCTTTCGAATGTCAAGTAAGCCAGCGCTTTGAATTCATGTAACCGCGTGTCGTGTTATCTTTCGTGTCATGTTGGTTGTTGCGATCTTTTGTTTCATGTTGGCTGCCGTGTGACACTTACTGCGTTGTCTTCTTAGCTGCTTCCTTCACTGACGACAGCGTGCCATTTAATCACGTTCGATTCGCCTTCCTTAACCCCAGGAAGCATGGAACATTAAAATAATGTTATAAATTTGTTGTGTGTTTTGAAGTAGCACTATTTGTTCCTTTCGAACGCTACATTATGCTTTAAGAATAACAAGTAGCGTGATGTTTTTCACTACAAACCCTAGTTACCATTCCAAGTAGACAATATTCAAATGATGACTTTTAAATGTCCTTATGATCATTGTTTAAGATCACCAAATAATGTTTATGTTCTACCATGATTATCCGTTGAATGTTCAAAACGGGCTTTTTCTGAGTATATTCTTCTAAAAGTTATATTATAACCGTGACTATAAAAGTGCTTTAGAAGTATCACTGCTTCCCAAAATTTTTCCTGCTTTTTTTTACGGTCGAGGTATTTTCTAATTAGCTGTATGTCACACCTAAGTCTATTAAATTGTGCCTGCCATATACTGCATGCACGCCACTGTTATTTTGTTTTGTTAGAAAGCTTTGCTTCCTACCCATTCCCTACTGTTGCTCACGAGACGCCCACCAGTAATGGCTACATAATCTTGACCCCATGGTATCCGTTCGGAGGTGAGCGCATGAGTTGCCCTTTGTGCTGTATTGCGGAGGCCACATTTCACTTATCATTGCGGAAACTAAAAGAGCTTTTTTCGTGGACAGTATTTCTGCCCTGTGTAAAAGAGGGCAAGGACGGATAGGGCTCGTTGGTAATCCGCGGAGCTTAAATGAAACCAAAAACTCTAGCGTGACAGGGGAATACAGGTAATGACAGCGTTACATGAGTATGGAATACGCAGTCGCGGGTTCGATCCCGGCCGCGGCGGCCAAATTTCGATGAAGGCGAAATTCTGGAGGGCCGTGTACTGTGCGATGTGAGTGCACGTTAAAGAACCCCATGTGGTCGAAATTTCCAGAGCCCTTCACTACGGCGTCTCTCATAGCCTGAGTCGGTTTGGGACGTTAAACCTTAATAAACCAAACCAAACCAGTATGGAATACGCTCTGTACATGTGCTCTCATACCCGGACATTTTGGGCAGTGAGATGTAATCATGTCCTCCAAGCTAACAGAGCATCAGTAGGTTGAACAGAGCGTTATCCTGAAATTACTAAACGATGTGCGCTCGTCGACAATACAGCTTTGCAAAATGTTCTTGTAGTCTCATTCTGTTTTCTCTTTAAATGTTCAGCAGATTGCAATTCCCAAAAAGACGGATGCGCAATATCGTTTGTGACACTATATAGTGAGAAATATAAAGGGTCTGGGGCGCTTCTCGTTACAGAAAGGCTACGACATGGAGTCGGCGTGTAGCGATCACGGAGGCATCGAAAGGAAAATCCGTTGTCTGGATTCTGGGCGGATTGGGGCCAGGATAAATAAGCTACTGGCTACGTTAGAGCACAGTGGGTTGAACCTGAAGGCACCTTGTGGCCGTACAAGCTGCTGCTTAGCGAGGCACTTGCCCGTCCTGAACAAAACCTTGTACGAGGCGGCGATGCAGCTCACAGAACTCTCCCCAGGAGCCCTGACGTTAAGCGCCATCCGAAGCGTTGACGTGGACGTCGCGCGTTCCGACAACTCCATAATGGAAGCTGCCATCCTGACCTGCTGGCTGCTGACACACCACCGCTGCATCAGGCGCCTTGTCCTGCGAGCCAGTGCAATTCCCGTATCGTGCTTTCCAGCTTTGCTCAGCGAGGCACTAGTGGCTAACAAGGGCCTCGTAGAGGTTCTAGCCGACCCATTCGATTTTATCGAAACCTCGCGGCAAGTTTGTGAGTGCCGTGTTCTGGCTAATGCTTTAGGAAAAATATCGCTTGGACTCGTGTGTTTGGATGTCACACCTCTCATAATAGACCAGAATTTCGCGGAAGCCATCGCCAGTGCAATTTGCGGGGGTAACTTGCGCCGCCTGGTGCTCTGGAGCGAAATGTCGGTCACAGTCGCGAAGAAACTATTCTCGGCTTCAACCGCTTCTACGAACTTGAGCTCGTTAGGGATCGCTGGCTATAAAGAGTTCTCGGAGTCGAATGCGGTAGTCCTCGCTTCCGCGCTGAAGCGCAACAAGACACTTCGGAAACTCTCGATAGAGCCTGTGGAAGAGGTTGCCGTTGGTATCATCCTCGCTTCCCTGGAACACAACGGCACTCTGAAGGAGCTCTGCCTTGCTTCCTTTAGTTATCTCTCGCTATCCTTCTCGACACCGTGGGACGGCCTTCAAGCACTGCGGGCCAACAGAGGACTCAGCTGTGTCAAGATTACCGGCACGAGATTTGGCAACAACTTCGCTATGGAAATCGCATACATTCTTCGGGAAAACAACACGCTTCAGGAGCTCAACCTCTCCAGCAACCGGATCGGCAATACCGGAGGTCGTGCACTGGCTAATGCCTTCATTCAAAACTCATCACTGAGGCGTTTCGATATCTCCGATAACGGAATGACTGGCGAAGCACTGGTTCAGAACTTCGTCGATTGCCTGGCTGTAAACAGCAGTCTTGAGTCTGTACGCCTCGGCAGAGTTCACGTTTGTGAACAATGGCAGCCCGCATGGCCTCCGGAAGGGAATGTACATGCTCGTCTCCATGTGACGTGGAACACATATGGACTCGAAGGCTGCGCCCAGCGTCTGCGAGAAGACGACGAGTTCTCTCGACTGTGTGTTGGGTGGACAGGTGACGCCAGTTCTTCTGCAATCGTGGAGTGGTTCTCCGCGGCTCGGACGATGTGTGCCTCGCTGACAGAACTCACCATCCTGTGCCCTAGGCGCGTTGAGTCGGTGAGCTCTGCTGCTGCGGTTGTGTCCTTTTTGGAGGCTACAAATTCTCTGAAGAAGCTCGTCGTAATTCCGACACTCCGTTCGGACACCTTCGTCACTGCCGTCCTCAGCGGCCTCGCCCGCAACAAAAGTATCTCCGACGTGGAGATCCACCAAGACCTCTCCAGCACCCCTGACGTCAAGGCTCTTCAGGCTATTTTTCGTGCGAACCGAACCCTGCACCGCCTCAAGTTCGCAGCATACTGTCTGGGCACCAAGGCTGTCGGTTTGCTGACGCGTGCTCTAGAGGACAATTTTGTGTTTTTGACATTCGAATTCGAAATCTTCGCTTCGCGGCACAATATGCGACCTCTCCAAAGCGTCCTGAACCGGAATCGGTCTTTTTTGAATCGCTCCGTGGAGTACGTGCTGGGCACGGCAGTGAATTCTCGGTCAGTGGGAGCTCTTGAACTACTCTCCGCGTCTGACTCGCTCATCGATGCAGTGTCCGATGCCTCAGGCAAAACGCGCGAAGAGAGCAAGCTCCTGGTGCTTGAAGCAGTCTGCCGACAAAACTCCTCTTCCGAAGTGTTCAACTCAGTGCACACGTGAAAACGTGTGGCAAGGAAATTGCAATTTCAAAAACAATGATCAGCTTAGACGATTGTGCTGTGTGAGTGGCATTGTTTTCGTAAAAGGCAGCAATGGATTGTTCATGATTTAGAGCACAAATCAGGTGGTGACAAATAAACGTGAGTGGTGTGTTTTCCCCTCTCATCCCAGTGTTTTTTTTATTTTGTGACGTTCTGCTATCCTCATGAAAAAAGCATTTAATTGTAATTTTTTACAGTGGGCGTTGGAGATAGTGGAGATAGTGGGAACTGATAAATATATTTATCAGTTCGCCTTTCAAGCTGCCCAAGACAGAGCTTCACGTTGTGCTTGGTTCTAAGATAAGCGCCAGTGAGTACGGGCGGCAGTCGAAAGAAAGCGCGGCTCCCGTTTTTCAGCATAATTCACACGCCGTGATCAAGCTCGTTATATGAGTATTTGTTTCTTGTTATCTCGGGCACGAAGCGAGTGATGTTTTTTACAAAGCACGGATGAGAGCGCTGTAATCGCGGTGCATTCGGGCGCACAAAAGCATGCTGTCAAGTGGTATTTTTTAAACTCCGCGGGCTGTCGTTTCTGCTGCAGGAAAACGGCCACGTTGAGTGTCTCTCGTTGGAAGTGCCTGGGTTGGAGATTACTTGTGGAGCTCCACAACATTCCTACTGACGCCTGAACGTTTCAAGCAATATTTGAAATGTTATTTTTTTAATCTCAGCTAATTACTCAAATAGGACGAGCGAAAAAAAATGGTACTGTAACTTTAAATAAACCCTAACAACATCCATGCGATTTCAGTTCTGAAGAACGCTTAGGTTTTTTTTTTTTTAGCTTGCTCCAAGTTAGCTGGGACACCCTATATATAGCGGTAGGTTATGTTCGGCGCATTTCCTTACGCAACATGTATCAAAATCCAGTGTCTTGAGCGGTTAATATTCGATGCCAAGCACTCGAAAGCTGCGACTGCCACGGGACAAGCGCGGGAGGAACACACGCGTGAAACTAGCAGAGCTGCTAGCCATGTTTGGCGCTCTCCATTCAATATCGTCGTTCTCAAACTTCGCGGCCTTTGCATCGGAATTCGTCACTGACACCATGGGCGGGAGGTCAATGCGAGATGCGTTGAAAATTTCCCCGCACCTAGGACACGAGCACTGAGTTACCAAACTCAAATGGCCCCAGCAGCAGCGCGCACACTCGCTGTCCGCTACGGGCGCATCCGCCCCAGAGCCGCAAAGCCACGCATTGGGGGAGTTATCAGACGCCCTGCAACTTCGCGACAGAGGAGATAGAGAGCGAGTGAGAAAGAACGGAAGCGCCAGCAGTGGAGGAACAAATGTAAGCAGCAATAAAAAAGAGACAGTGCGCGTAATGAGGAGGGACGTAACAGCAACGTCACCACTAGTTTCACGTGACTAGGTCGGGCGGGTGTGCACATGGGCGTGCAAAAACGCTCCTTTCTGACGAGCCCACATGCCGACGTTGGAAAGTGCGAGGGGTGTACACGCGGTGATGCAACGGCCTTGTCGCGGCAATGGCAGCATTTTGTCGTTGTCTTCGCTTGTAAGGCGTGATGGGAAGTTATCAGCATTAGAGTGTAAGCCCGCCTTGATTGCCGTGTGTTTCAGATCGTGCGAATTTAAGCTGGATTCGCATGGAGCGTTTTTCGTGAGCAAAAAACGCGACGCGCAGCAAACGCCCGCGTTGCCGCTGACGCGCGAGCACCCGCACGAGAAAAATGAAGCGGCGCTGTCGCGCCGCGTTCTTTCGGGTTGCCAGACCGCACAACTGCCAACGAGGTGAATTATCTGTTACCGCATATATAATATGCCCTTTAAATTACAGGACACTACAATAAAAACAATCTTCATGTAATTATACCTCGTTAAAGGTTGTCTTGTGCATGTTGGCCGAACACTACGCGCGAACGAACACGATGCGTGAATGCACGTGGCTCTTTGGACGTGCTCAACAGCATGGAGGAAGAAAAAAACTAGGAGGGACAATGACGTCACAATCTTGAAGCCTAGTCATAAAAAATATAATGGAAAGCATCGTGGGAAATAGGCCCTCACGTGACAAGGCAGCGGTAGCTCTTTGTCGAATTTCGGTTTCGGTTTCGCTCTCTCGTTCTACGAGAACAATGGTGAGCCTCTGTGCGTTCATGAGCAGGGGGACTTGACTTCCCGCTCGCTCTTCGCCAGGTAGTGCACGCGTGACACGAACGCTCCGTGGGTGCTACCTCGGACGGTATACGCGGCCGGGCGACCCACCCCGGCCGCTAGTGCAGTGTGCCGCGCGCGCGATTAGGGCCGAGACAGGACGCTGCGTGCGCGTGGCTACGTAGTACATACAGTTTACTTCTTTTTGTAAGTGATTGTGCGCATTGGCCGGGAGACCCCGCGCATGGGCAGACGTAAAGCCGCCGGCACTCTCTCACGACAGCGAGAGAGAGAAATACTTCACTGCTGCATTTCACCCCGGAACTGCGTATGTGCGCGAGCGTACTCGGCGCGACTTGTGCCTCGAGAATAGCGGAGAACGGCGGGCCCATGGGCGGGCCGAAGTCCGCCTGCCTGCCCGAGAGACAGAATCTTGCACAGCTTCCCGGGGCGCTCGTTACACACGTCCGTGCGCCGTGAGCGCTCTGGAAGCCACTGCGCCCATCTTTAGAGGCTCGTTTTCTTCGCCTACTCTCGAGTTCTCCGCTTATAGCATGCGCTGAAATAAACGCTCCATATGTGTTTATAACGACGAAAGGAATTCCTCTTCATTCTCTTCATGAACCACAGTTGAACAGTGACGAGGTCGCGGCCGCACCCTTTGATGAAAAGTTTACCTGCAGTTTTCTACAGTGCACCCAAAAACTCGAGAGTGTAATCAACAGAAGTGTTCAGACGCGGAGCCTTCAGACAACCTCGAGCTCGGTACGCATTCCGCCAAACCTGCAACACAGGCACTGCGCTACATCGGAGCACGGACGTTCACTAAAAAGCACCGCTGGTTGGCAGTCTGGTAACTGTGGAGGGCCTATTTCCCAAGAGTCAGTACGCAAAAGGGCCCTCGACAGCGGCGTCAGAGGAGGATGGCTTGCAGAGCCTGAGCGCACTCTCTCCTAGCTAAACAGTAAAGCCAGCTCCTCCGAGGAAAGAGCAAAGTTCCCCCAAAAAGGTTCCCCCGAGATGCGTAGAGTTCCTTTATATGCTCCCGCAGCATAAAGACAAGCGTCATGTTTGTAAACAAAGGTGGCGCTGCGGTCGGCAGCGACGCGGGGTGTAGGCAAAAACGTAGCATGCCCACCCCGCGCCACGCGATGTTGCCTTCGAAACCAACTCGCGTACGCGAATATTTCAAAGCGTGCGCATCGCTTGTGGTTAGAAACAATTCTATTGGTGACCGGAGAGTAGTTCAGCACTTTTTCAACCTGTTCGCCGGACGGAATTACCTGGCGAAGCGCTGCATAGGCTTCCTTTTGCGCTCCAATGTTTGGCAGCAACGGCGAGGCTACGGCGGTCGACTAGGTTGACTTATTAAATGAAACCAACTTCTGGGCCGATACAGCATACCCTATCGCTAAGTTAAAGAAGAAGGACGACGGGATGCACGACGCGAGGCAGCTTTCTCACATGACGAACCTTTGTGATGTGCCTGCTCTCGTCGAGCCACTACACTGCGGAGAACACCGAACACTACTGGACACTAAAGTCATGCTGGTATGCTTTGAATGAGTCATGCAAATGCGATCTTTCCGTTCTGCCGCCACCGCGGTGGGTCAGTGTTACGGTGCTCGACTGCTGACCCGAAAGACGCGGGTTCGATCCTGGCCGCGGCGGCCGAATTTCGATGGAGGCGAAGTTGTAGTGGGCCCCTGTGCTGTGCGATGTCAGTGCACGTTAAAGAACCACAGGTGGTCGCCCTTCACTACGGCGTCTCTCATAGCCTCAGTCGCTTTGGGATGTTAAAACCCCATAAACCATAAACCAAACCTTTCCCTTCTTTGGATCTTTGTCGAGTGCGCAGCGAACTTAAATGCTTTATTCTGCTTGATGAAATAGACATTGAATGTTAAGAGATGCGCAGGCGAAGGGATAGAAAAGTTTACATCGAGCTACGACGAAGTTACGTTTGCTCTGCAGAGCTAAATGTTTTAAGTCATTCTGCTTGATAAGCGGTTTTCTGGTCTGGTATTTGCTGTTTTCGCCAGGTTCTGATTGGCCAGCAGTTGTAAAATTCAGGTAATACGGGAAATAACACTGCAGGATTTTCCGATATCTTAACGACGTTTAATCGTTTTCTAGGATAGGTGGTGAAAAAACGTACATGTTGAAGCTCGTGGAAGTGAAAGTAGAGAAAAAATTACGCGTCGTACTACTACCAGATTACAGCGCTGCTTCAAACGTCGTGCGTAGTGGCCCGATGAATGCTGAAGGCGACTGGCAGCAGCTGTTTTTTTTTTTTTTTTAGCGCGAAGAGATGCCCGGGACGTAGTTCGGGTGATTGCCATCTGAAAACGGTCCCCTGCGTTCAATTTGCGCTCACACCCGAACGGAATGTCGCTTCCAAATTTCTAATAATGAGAGCCGACAGAACGCGAACGAGCTGCAGACGTTGATTCATGCACTGTTGGCCGCACGACTGAAGAGCAACCCTGCGGATTAAGAGACGCGAACTACCATATTTCGATGCAGAAATGAAATATACTAGCCGCGCAGCCGATCCGTCGCCGAACTTTTCTCGCTCTACGGCCGCTGCTCATCGCTTTGGCCCATATCTAAATGCGATAAACTGGTGGAAACTTGTGCCGCTGCCTTTCTTCAGCATTGCAGTTCAACCACCCGCACCACAACTCGCCGGAATATTCTAAAACGCGTTCAAAAACGCTCAAGCGTGGCATACCCAATGCACACGGTACCAGCTTTTGCCTACACAACGGCAGATCACACGCACATCTTGTGGGACTGCATCAGAAATCTAAAGGAAGCAAGATCAGGGGCGCGATTACGAGTCGCTCGAAATCGTCTCAATCGGAAAGTGTCTCAAAAAGTGTCTCATTTGCCCCGTTCCTATTGGTCGGTCGTGACCAGCGGCCATATTGTTTTTTTGCGTCACCGGCCGACGTCATAAGACGGGCAGAAGTGTTGACGTTGCTTACCTAATTATGCGAGCCGATTGAGACGATTGTTTGCGACAGGAACGAGTGGTCTCAAACCGCTTGAGACAGAAAATGGCGGTTGTTTACATGGCCGGTGGCCGCGCGAGCAACGGTGTAAGAGGGTGCATGAAGACGGTTTTGACGTGCCGGACGAGTTGTTTCGACGGTTTGACATAGGAAGGAGCACAATGGCTGTGCGACGAACTCGCCGTTGAACTTGGAGGTGTGCAGGTGAGTGCGCGGTCAGTGGAGCGGCAAGTCTCTGCGCGCCTTCGCCGCCGGTGGGTTTCAAGACACCGTCGGAAATGAAGTAAACGTCGGCGTAGCCCAACCGACTGTGAGAAAGTGTTTGCGGTGAGTTGCGGAGACCACTGTCAAAGTTAAGTCGCAGAAGGTGCGCGCTTTCCGGCGAGAGCCCCAAGACAAGGCGGCGGCGAAGGAGGACTTCCTTCGCATAAACATTCGCCACCACAGTATCGCCGGCGGCGTCATCCGAGCATCATCGGAACGGAACGGCAACAACACCAACACGAATGTCAAGTGCTTAACCCGAAGCGGGCGGCATGAGTTGGTTACGAGGCGTCGTGAGTGATTGTTGGCGTAGTGACCGGGCGCGTACCGGCTCTTAATTCCCGCAGTGAGATTGCAAGCTCCCAGCAGCTGCACCGGTCTGTTCCCGTGTCTCGGCAGTTGCTGCAGTGTGATTATTCATGGTCGCCTGGTATTTTCTGAACAAAAATAAATAGAACCACGCATCGCCCTTTGAGCACATTTGCCGTCGATAGCAGGCTATAGGTGAGTTCACACTGGCGAGTCGCGGAGGTCGCGCGACAGGCTTAAATCGATTTATTACGCTCCCTCCCCGCTTTACATGTACTTCGGAAACCGTAATGAATTGACCGAAATCGGTCGCCTAGAATACTAGCGCGACGTTTGCAACTCGCCAGTGTGAACTTGCCTTGAAGCTGCCTTCGCCGGTTTTCGAGCCAAGCGCTCCTTGCAAATTGATCTCGGCAGGCTCGTAGCAATCACTACCTTTAAACAGATTTTTCCGCGCACTTCAGACGTCTGCGCAGTACTTTGATTCTACGTAATGTGTAAAAAAAGAGGACAGCCGTCGAATCAGCTGATTTTTTTTCTGGCTGCCATGTTTACGATGGGTGAATATGTGGGTGGAGGGATAAGGCTGAATGTAGCTGAATCCTTTGAATCAGGCGGCAGCTCACGCCAACTAGCCGACGCTTTTCCAGCGTCAGTGCACTCTCGCGGCAACAAAAGTGACTGAAGAGCAAACTTAATTGCAGAACTGAGGACGCTTCTTGTTTTGCTTAATGTTGTTAGGTTTGAAACATAGTTTGTTGGGAAAATAAAACCTTGTTCATTTTGCTAACGGCTTGTTTACAGCAAAACGTTTGCATACGGTCCCCTATTGCGCAACTAAATGCTTCCTGGGTGGAGCCCTGCTACTAGCCGCTAAAGCCCCTAGCTAGGGACTTCGCTGGCCACCGCTGATTGGTTGTCTTCGCGTTAGCATCTCGCGGTGTCGTCATTTCGACGTCAGAGTCTCAAAATTGAGACGAAAACTCGTAATCGCGCCCCAGGAACAATCCCGCCGCGGCTGGAGGCAGCCGCGAAGAGCAACGACCATGACCAACAGCTATGGACCGTCCAGCAGGTCCTCGGGGCGCTCGAAAGGCAGGGACCCAGCGAGCCGGCAACGGCGAGCGGAGACCCGCGCCGAGTAACGGCAGCCTCGTAGACGACGTAGGCCCTCGTCGGGGCGCGCGAGCGCCCAACTGCAGGCACAAATAAAGTTTCCTCCAATCCAATCCAATCCAATCCAATCCTACACAACGATAGTTACTGCTGACTCCAGCGCCGCCGCATCTCCGTGACGTCACGGCAAGACGCTTTACAGTGCCGTATCATGGGGGCTGCCATCTTTGTTCACGTGATCACGCCGCCATTATTCGCCTCCTGACCGCTCGGCGCGCGCCTCGTCGCAACGGCTCCTGCGTCTGATGTTTCGGTTCTGACAGGCAGTGTGTCGCCTGATACGGTTGTAAAGGAGTGGGAAGACGACACTGTGGTTGGTCCGAAGCTTCGAAGGACATGTGAAAACCCCAATTTGATCACTTTAGGCGTGAAAACGGGACCGAGCTTCATGTCGCGAAGAGCCGCTGAGCTCTGCGCCTGTTCGAGGCAACGGGTGGATCGCCTGAATGCCGCTGAAGGCTTTGCTTATTATTTTGTACTGTTATTATCTAAAACAGCAAGGTTTAATAACCCTGCGGCTGCGCAGGTCGTTATCGTATTGTGTACATGCATGCAGACACTGCTCTAAAACGCTCACATGCACATCGTACTCATTTGTTTACAACCTGTTAAAGGTGCTTAGGAAGCCTACAATATTTTCTGTTGGTTTGCTAAACAAAGGAAGGCGACAAAAATAAATAAACAAACACATGTTACCCAATCATTTAAGCAGTACCATGCATCAAGCAGCCTTCACAAGATTGCATGCAATCGTTTACAAGGATTCCGCGATATAATTGTTATAACGCGCGCATGGCAGAGCGTTCACTACAAGAAGTTCACAATTATGTCAGCCTCACATAGTATAAAATTGTGGTACGCTCCATGCTCGATATGCGGACATGAAATTGCTCGAGGTCTTGTTGGTTGTAAGTAATCAGCCGGAGTCACTTTTAACGTCTGTCTCGCATGGAAGTGACAACCGCGGAGTACAGCAGCCGTAACGCAAATGCTTTATTCCGATTGTGGTCCACGAAAACCGCCTTACTTGGAGCGAAGTTCCACAGTAGCACCAAGACGGTGTGTAATACACGAACTGACGGTAAGCGTTGTCCGCTCGCACGGCTATGCACTGCGCAATATGCAGTAGAGGTATAGGAGCGTAAGTCGTCTTTGTGACGTTTCGGTGGCAGGTCAGCTTGTTCATGCGGCGATGTTGCGCACTTACCCTCGCAGATTTTCGAAGATCGAGACCTTTCTATCTATAGACCAGAATTTGGAGCCTTTCTCGGGCGCGGCCATTTTGCACCGACTGGCGCGCCGCGGTGCGGGCGTTTCTTTGGGGACTGCGGGGCTGCGGCAGTTCCGCGGCCGCGCGTGCATATAACCGCGCTTCGGGCGCTAAAAAAAACATTGTCGAGCATACTTCCGCTGCGTGGCTGTGATGCAGGAAGTATTTACGTTATCACAGCGATAACATTGACGCGTTTTAATGATATTTAGTTTGACATTCAGGCTAATTGTGCCGGCGCTTAGAACGCGCTCGTGCTTATATCGAATTCCGTCTTGGTGCTCCGCTGCAAAGAAACGTTTTGTTCAATATCAAGCATTAGGTGTGCGGCTAGCATGCGATTCAAATTCCCATGCACTCTTCTTCCTTCCTGCCGGCTGGCCATAAAGCCACCCCCCCTTCCACAAACAGGGCTTTCTTGTCGCCGCGCCAGTTTATCAACAAATTACCGCTGTGAGCTCAACTGAGTCGCAGCGCCAACAGAAAACAAATTTTGTCATGGTTTATGCAACCTGGTGCATAAAAACGTACTTTCGCTTAATTTATCGAAGCTTGAATAGATATGAGCTGCTAGTCCAGCTTTCACTAATTCTGAGGTCCGAAGTCGCGTTATTTTATTCAGGAGCTCTCGCCGCGTGTGAGAGCGTTGCGTAGCCGTTTGGCTAAGTGTGGAAATGTAATGAAATCGCGCATATTTTTCTATGAATAAGGTAGATACCGCACCGCCGCGGTGGCTCAGTGGTTACGGCTCTCGGCTCCGGCCCAAAAGACGCGGGTTCGATCCCGGTCGCGACGGCCGAATTTCGACGGAGGCGAAATTCTAGAGGCCCATGTACTGTGCGATGTCAGTGCACGTTAAAGAACCCCAGGTGGTCGAAATTTCCGGAGTCCTTCACTACGGCGTCCCTCATAGCCTGAGTCGCTTTGGGACGTAAAACCTTAATAAACCAAACCAAACTAAGGTAGATACCAACAGCAGAAAGATACTATTAGATAAACCTTAACCCCCCAGATACCTCTGACATGCGTGCGGAAAAAGCAGCTGAAGTCGGTAGCGGTCGTGCTTACAATCCTGTGCATGAAATGTGTTTAATGGGAACAAGAGCAAGCTCAGCGCAAGGATGCCGAACACGTACTGGTGATCGAAAACACGCGCTCCGTCGGGACAACCTTCAGTCTGCAGCTCGCCTATCCAGTTACTACTCCACTGAGTCAAATCAATAGATCTACATTCTGATGCATAAAATTATCATAGATGATATCGCACGTAAAAGGTGACAACAAACGACACGACAGAGCAGAAATCTGCTTAGAAGTGCCGGTTTCCAGTCCGTACACTGCCTTGTCGACTAACCTCGGATGTCACGTTAACGAGTAACTGCGCGCAAGATAACCGCAGTACTGTCTGGAAGAGGGAAAATGTGAGTAGTGACGCACAGTACACACCCTCATAGGTTATCTGATGGAGCACAGCAACGGCAGAAGCGAACACATAAACATGCGTTCTACGCGCGGCGCCGGCGCGCGCCGACAGATGGCGACTGGTGTCGAGAGTAGGAGCGCGCCCACAGCCTGCGTGCGAGGGTAAAAAAAACCTGGTTTTTGACAAGCGTTTGCGGGACGGCAGGCTGGAAACGCTGATTGGTCAAAAAAATATGACGTCATACGCGTGACGTCATAGGTCACGTGATATTTAATGACGTCATGTCCGGTTGGGGACAGGCATGTTTTCCCTAGATTTTCCCCCGCCACCGCTCGTCAGCGGACGGGGCTGCTCGCGAGGAGCCGAGAGGCGAGGAGGCAGCGTGCACTGCAGCGTTGCCTCCTCGGCGTGTCCCCGTCATGTCTTTCGACCCGCCGCGGTGGCTCAGTGGCTATGGCGCTCGGCCGCTGATCCGAAAGACGCGGGTTCGATCCCGGTCGGGGTGGTCGAATTTCGATGGAGGCTAAATTCTAGAGGCCCGTGTACTGTGCGATGTCAGTGCACGTTAAAGAACCCCAGGTGGTCGAAATTTCCGAACCCCTTTCACTACGGCGTCCCTCATAGCCTGACTCGTTTTGCGACGTTAAAACCCCAATAAACCATAAACCCATGTTCTTCAGTGCGCGCGCGAGATTAAAAAGCGCACCTGTCGCGCTGCGCTGTCACACTGCATGCCTGCTTCCGTGCATTTCTTGCGCACTCCTTTCAGTCATACTTAGCTATACTTTGACCAAAAGGCTTCTTAAACAGTTATTTCAAGTTTTATTGCTATGTATAAAGAATATGTTTGTAGCAGGTTCGTGAGCCCGAACAAAAGAAAACTGTTTTTATTCCCCTTCAGTATTCCTGCTTATCGAGACTTGAGTATTTATATGTTGCAGTACATCTTTTTTCAGGCATCACAACTGATGTTTCGATGTGTTTGGTAATTGACTTCATTGTAGCTTCATACTTGCACCATTTAAACTCTGCACATAGCTCTTTTTTCACAAAAGGAAATGTGATTAGGTTTCTGAATAGAGCTGTGCACGGGCCGCAATTTCGAACCCGCGCCCGGCCCGGGACTTAACCTACCGACAGGAAGCCCGGCCCGACACTGAAGGACCCTGAGCACGGAAGCCCGGCCCGACACTGAAGGACCCTGAGCACGCTCGTGCTCTGCCCGACCTGCAAAGCGGCGACGACACAAAAAGAGAATTTCAGGAAAATGAGTTTATTTCAATGACATTCAAATTTTGACCTCGCATTCCAGATCACAGTTTGGGATTATACACAAGACACAACGCATAAAGGTATAGATTTATCACTCTAAATATGCAAGTTGTTCATTGATGATGGCTTGATCGAAACAAGAGCGGCGCTCTTTCATTACGAATCCTGCGGCGCTGAAATTTTTCTCGCTGCTTGAATTGGTGGCCGCAACGGCTAATACTTCCATAGCAAGAGAAACGCTTGAAGTATGAAGGGGAATGACAGACGTGGTGTCGTAAGCCATGGATGGCGTGCCACAACAGGAAGACTTTTTGACTTGTTAGAGGATAAGCGAGCAAATAAGCGACAGGGCGGCGCTATACTGCGAATGCCGATGTGGCCGCGACGTCCCTGCTTGTACTATTCACGGGAAGGCACGGTGCTGTGTTCACTTTGCTGACAAGCGATTACGGCGAAACGCAGCACTGCGCCAGAATAGTACAAGCTGAGCCGTAGTGGAGGCGCCAGTGACATTCTTCTAATGCTTTTCATGTGGTGCCCCCCCCCCTCCTTCGCTCTCGCCCGCGACTATTGTCCGTCTCCCCGGCCGGAACCTGCCGGGTTGGCGGACAAGAGAGAAGGCTGCCGGCTCTGCGGTGCGCTGCGAGTGGCGAGTGGAAGAATTTAACCTTTTCCCGATGTGCTGCTGCAGCGCTACTCCGTGACCCCGCGACCTCGCGTGCGCCGTACGCAGCCCTGCCTCCGCTTCCCAGAACCATCCTTTCTTCTTACAAGGCGCCCAAAACTGGTTGCTTTGCCCCAACGTTGGTACTTGCTAGAACGAAAAATGCGTTTCTAGCCCCAGCTAGCTTTTTTTTTTTTTTTAGCGTTTGTACTATCTTCCCGTCCTTGTACATGCCCTCCTGGATGGTCTAGACACAAATCACTTCCTGCTGTGCATGCAAGACGCCCAGCGCACCACAGCCATATTCGCACTTCCACATATATGATACATGCTTTGCCCAACTTAGAGCCTTGGGCGTTTGGTTGTGAGTAACACCGTATGGCGCGTAATGCATTCCCATCAGGCAGAATTAAAATATGAGAAAATTCATCGCAAGATATATTTCCTTGTATTCTCCAAGTAAATTACTTCTATACTAACTCCTCCCTTCTGAAGTGACCAAAAGATAAAACAACTCAGCGTGTAAAAAAGGTGAATGCAAAAATACACTACTTTTGTGCAAAATTCACAGGAAGTGCACTTAAATTGCCACAAGTGCATGGCCAATTAAGGAAAAAAAAAACAAGGGCAAAGGACGGAGACGCACAACAGGAACACAGGACGACGCTGTGTTCTGTGTTCCTGTATTCTGTGTTCCGAGTTCTGTGTCCCCGTCTTTTGCGCTGGTTTTCTTTCTACAATCGTGAACCAATTAACTCGCCCAGCTCTCCACTCTACTGGACCAATAAGGCATCAAGCTTCACAGTGCATTAGTGTTATATCTTACGCTACATATTTTCGAATTGTTTTTGCTCGGCATACACGTCTTTTATTTGCTTAGGAAGAAAGCAGCGCAGTCAAGAAAGTTACTCCCTCCTGCCAGCGAAAATTAAAAAAATGCGGTTTTTTCAGCGCCAGTATAAAATCTTTGCATGCTGACGGCATGTTGAAATTTTCGTTAATGCACCGTAATAATTATCTCATGAAGCCCCAGCTCTTGTGGCCCAGGACGAAGAGTACGATGATTTATGGCAATATTTGAGGTGCATTTATGAACCAAGTTCTTAATGCTCTAACGTTCTCCTAAGCAAATAAAACTGAAAATTGTGATAATTTTGATAATGCTTTATGGAGCTAACACTACCAGGACGTGGTAAATAAACAAAAAATAAATTCTTTGATAAAGGCCTGTACGCTGCACTTGTGCTGCTCATTTATTTCATGCTGTCCATTTTCTCAGTGCAGTGTCTTCTTTGATATGCATATTTCTGGCTCATTACATACTTTGCTTCGGTTCACAATTCTTCTTTTAGCTATATTTCATCCACTTTCCTGCCATAATCTCTATTCAAACGTAATTTGTGTAATTTTGCTTTGTCCGGGCTCCTGCAATGTTCTTTTTATTTTTATTTTATTTAGAACATACTGCAGGCCTACAGTAGGCCCAAGCAGGAGGGGCGAATACATAATATATGCAAAAAAGAACTGGTTTAGCAAAATTGAAAAATGTTAAATACAAGTTGTAACACAAAATACAGCAATAAATACAAGGCTCAGATGCAAAAGTATATATGAATGATGTGAAGACCTGTTTCAAGCTGTTGCACTATAATTCAGTCTAACCTCCTCGATCACGATCACCTAAGCCTTTCCTTATCTGTTGCCATACTTTTTTATGGAAACACTTAAAAACAAAGCACCATGATCTATTTCAGTATTGTTTTATTTGCCGATCTAATTTTTTCGAAGATAACATGGGATACCAACTCCCCTTTAATGTCCCCGTTCTCGTCTCGAAGTCGCGAATTTTTAGATGTGCGCTCAGTATTCTCGTTAGTGCATTTGTGCTCACAAGGGACTATAACAGCCAACGCGGCTAATACGCTAGATTTAATCCTGACAAATCGATCTGACATAGTCTCACCTATTACATACCTGCCAGGCATCAGCGACCACTTGCTAATGCACTATGACATTAATCTAGCCACTCCGAACACTAACAAAAAGAAAAAAAATAATAATACGAGACTACAATGGAGCAAATTTTCAGGCGATAAATAATGAACTATTTTTTTTTATCGATGCTTTCCCATAGCTTTGGTGTCCGCAGCATTCAAACCAACTGGAGCATGTTCACAGCTATAATCACCCAACTCACAGAATACACTCCTGAACGCACTGCTACCACCCACTCAATAGCTCCCTAGTGTAATAATCACATTAAACGTTTATCTAACAAAAAGAAAGCCTCTACCGCATCGCAAAGTTCTCGCCAACTAGTGAGCGATCGGACTTCGTATTCAGCGGCTTCCAACATGTATGTTCAGGCGCTCAAAAGCGCTAAAAGCTCTTCCACTCACATGTAACCACCAATGTCAAAAATTCTGGCGGGTCATTAATCCTTCCACCGACGATAGTTTTGCGTTATCTGACCCGTTAGGCGACCTCATCCCTTCCGACGTTCGCGTCACGATTCTTAACCGCGTAATCACTGACAACTTTACACCCATATCTGATGTATACATATGCCTACAACTCACCACTTCAACTATGTTTTCATGCCACCTATAACTGTTGCTCCTACTGGTGTGAATAAGCTTATTGATGGACTCAGTGTTCATTCCGCTCCGGGTTATGACTGCGTTACTTAAAAAGCACTGCAGCTTATTCGCCCATTATACTAACCAAACTTTTCCAGCATTGACCAGTCAACGCTGCTACTGAGTGGAAGATCGGAAAGGTGGTTACAGTCTACAAATCCGGCAGCAAAGCATCCCCTATTAATTATCGTCCCATATCCCTTACCAATACTTGACCCAAAATGTTCAAACATATAATATTCACCAACCTTGTTAACTTCCTTTCATTGAACAACTTTTTATGTCAGCGCAACATTGTTTTCGAAAACTTTACTCTTGCGAAACACAGTTAATATAGTTTACACATGCATTGCACTGTATTCTAGACCTATCATCACTAACTGGCTGTATATTTCTGAATTTTTCAAAGGCTTTCGACGATGTATGTCACAACCTTTTGGCTCACAAACTAAAACATCTTAATATTGACTGTAACTTATTGAAATGGATTGAATGTCTACTTAATCGCTCACAATTAGTTATTGCTTACGGTTATAACACCTGTTTTACAGAGGTGTCTTCCGGAGATCCACAAGGTTCAGTTCTTGGACCCTAGCTACTGTTCCTGATCTAACATTAATGATCCCCGCTCTCTTATGGATTCTCATATTCACCTATTCGCTGATGTTTGCGTCATTTTTAGAGAAATAACCAACACTAACAACCTTACATTACTTCAGTCAGTGGCGGTCACAGAGAGTGGTTTTAGGGGGAGCGGACAGACTGCTGTATATAAAAAAAGAAAAAATAGAAACAACGATTTTTCATTTTATTTGCACAAAAATTTTTTTGCGCTTTGTTATTGAAAAATAAATGGCGAAAGGTATAGACGTTATACCATTACTCAATCTTTGAATGTTAACGCTTACGCGAGCAATATTCATTTCGATACCAGGCGAAACGAGTCGACGTCTGAGATAATTGCCACGACATGTCCACTAAGGTCAAAGCACCTGCCCGGACATTTCACCAGTGGGGTTAGCGGCCTTCATTTATCAGTTCTGGGAAGTGGCTTAATTTGTTCTGCCCTCAGTCCCCAAGGCGGCTGGTCGGCGCTCCTTGTCAAGCCAGAAAGGCATGGTCCCCTCGCTTGCGTCGCTGTGTCCCTGGTGGGATAAAGACATGAATGGGTGGCTCCCCCCCCCCCTCCCGCCGACGAGGTTGTTGGCCACCGCAACCGCAGGTAAATGGCACCGCCGTCGCCGCCGCGCCGGCGGCATGGCAAGACAACGGTGGCGGGAACTTGATTACTTTTGTATTTTGTAAATAGTGTACAAAGCTCTCCCCTGTCCTTTCTTGCTGTCGCTCCCCTCTATACTTCTCCTTACTATCCTCTCCCTTTCCCTGTCGTTTCCGCCGGCTGCAGCTCGGGTGCTTAAGATATTAGATAGCAATTGCCGCAGCCGGCAACACTCTTTTGCTTCCTTTTTTTTAAAAAAATAAACCACTACCGCCAAGGCAGGAACACGATACCTATCAACGTGTAGAACGTGGAATTGTGTGAAATAAGACAGCCGCTAACAAGGTGAACGTACAAAGCAGGGGACTACTTGACGAGACCGCCACTGACTTCAGTGCGAAGAATGGTGAATGCAGCTATATATGAACAAATGCAAAGTCATGCGTGTATCTAGAAAAACTTCCGTCCCACCTCACTACTACATCGATAACATTTCGTTGGAATCAGCCTCATCATATAAGTGCATCGGCGTCCACATTACTTATCATCTTAACTGGTCTCTTCATACCGAGAACATAATTGAAAATGCTAATCGCATGCTTTGCTACTTACGTCGCAACTTCTTTAACGTTCCTTCCAATTTGAAACTACTGCTTTATCAAACACTAATACGATAAAAACTCGAGCATGCAACACGTGTATGGCACCCTGCTCATGACTTCATTAATGATCTTGAGCTGGTGCAAAATAACTCTGTGCGTTTAATCCTTGTTAACTACAACCGCACAGCTATGAAGTCTAATATCTGCCTCCCATAACTGACATCGCGTAGAAAAGTGTTTCGTATCACCCTGTTCCACAAGCTGTACCATCATCCCGCTCTTCGTGATCACCTCATCCCCCGTACAATTTCTGTATCCCGCCGGATTGATCATGATCACAAAGTTGGAAGTATGTCATGCAACAGAAAATGCTGCTCGCAGTCATTCCTGCCGCGAACCTCATGCGACTGGAACCACCTTACCGCAGAAGTTGCCGGCACTGAAAATTACGAGCAGTTCCGCGTAGCACTAGCTAACATTGTATATTCAGGCGCTGTTTAATGTTCATGTAATCAACTGTATTTTTCTCTCAGTTTTAGTATATTTACCATTCCCCCTGTGTAATGCCACTAGCCCGTTGTGCTCTAAGCGGTGCGGGCCGGGCTCTATTATTTTACTTTCCTTTTAGACAAGCCCACCCTAACATCTGTGTAATATGCCACTGGCCTTGAGGGGTAAATAAATAAATAAACAGAGTAATATGCAAGCCTCTCACACAACATTCACTAATATTTCTTTCTTTCTGTAATAACAATTTGTAGACAGCCTAAAGGCTCATATTTCACTGACGTGAAGGTTCATTTTTCAGTCACAGTTCCATACTGTAGAGCGCAGGATAGCGCTTGTGCTGCATAGTTATTCTTCTGTGTGTGTCATTGTAGGCGCTATTGTTTGTTTTCTCAAGTACTATGCACCGTGTATCCCAAACTGAAGTTCTTCTAAATCTCCTTTGATATTAGCAGTTGCAAATTCAAGCCTTCTGCAGGATTTGAAGGAGGCCCAAGGAGACGAGGACTAATTTTATGCATATGCAAATGTAAACAGCTAATCTATCTGTACTATTGTAACTTGCATTCTTTTTTGCTTTATGTGCTGTTCTTATATTTCGTGCCATAATGCTGAATGTCGTGATTTTTGTATGTATTATAGTGTAAATTGATACTGTATGTCTGCTGTCAAAGTGTTTTCTTTTTCTTTACTGTAATGCGCGATTGTAATGTTTATCTCTTATATTGTTTGGTGTACTTTCCATGTTCTTTTAAAGTACCAACTTGTTTTTCCTACGTTCAAAACTGTCATCTAATGGTCCCCTGGGCCTTGTCGAGCTGTGTGCACAGCTTTTAGCCCAGGGTGACCAGCGAGATTTTTCTGGTAAATAAAGTGCATTGACTGATTTATTAATTCATTGATATGCAACTTACAAATGATTGGAAATGAGGGGAACATGTGCACAGGGCGGAAAGCGCGTGGTCTGCCAGGAAACACTGAGGTGGCCCCGAGAAGGGCCTTTAGTAAGGACGAAATCCGTTTTGTGCCTCTTCACTAAGCAGCGACGACACGGCGTGCGCAGTCCTCGTTTTGCACGAGCTGTCGAAGCAATCCTTGGTAAAAAAAAACACGAGGGAACGAAGTCGTGCTGTGTATGCAGATGCGATCGCCTCGTGGTTCCATTCACGGCGAACAACCATCCGGCAAGCCTGGCTCTTTCGACGGATTCAGGAAACGACTGAAAAGAACAAAAGTAAGGAGCGAAGAAAGGTGCACTGCTTACAGGTTAGAACACAAAAACAAAGCTAGGCGCTGCACTCGGTTAACCCATTCAACGAGGCGTGGCGTGAGCTTTAAATCCGATTTCGACAAGGCGTGAGAAGTCGCTAAAGAAGCAAAGGCACACTGCACTGAATGAATGATATATAGACTAAGCGCAAGTCATAACTTCTCTAAAGCCACACTGCACTCGTTTAACCCTGCAACGAGGCCTAGCGCGGGTTCTGATGTCTGGCGCCGATTTCGACAAAGAGAGGGAACACGGCCGCGAGATTGATGCCCGCAATCTTCCAGGAAGCAATGAAGCGGCCCTGAAAAGGGCCGTTTGGAGCAGCTCTTCAACGTCAACCTACAGCGGCGTGGCGGCGAGCAGTAGGCCCAGCGTCCGCGGCGAACAATGACATCGGCTTCCGAGAAGCATATCCAGGGAACGACGCTGGAAAAAAAAAAAAAAAAGTTTCGTTACAAGCACCGCAATTTGGTGAGTCCTCAATGCACGAGAAAACTTGCGACAATGTAGTTCAGTCCTTACCTCAGGTTGAGAATGCGCACCCCCGACAAGCGCGTCAGCGTAGCTGTCAAACGGCGGTCCTCAAAGCGCGCCTGATGCGGATCCTTGTAGTGCCGCGGCAAAAACTTTAAATACGAGCACGACACTAGCCACGTGCTCCTGGGGAAACGGCGAAAGCCGCAAGCAAAAACTTCACAGAAATTTCAGCTGGCTGTCGCCGCCGAGCGCACCACGCACGAACGCCATAGCTGCACACGCCTCGAAACGAGCGCGCCGAGGATCACGAAACGAATGCGGCATGCCCGCTCACCACGCACGCGCGGCGCGGCGGGTGCACCTAGCGATTCCCCAGGCGCTCTAGGGAGAGGTCGAGAAAGGCGCGCTGACGCCACGTCCGGTTGAGAACGAGGGCGAAGTCAAAAAACGTCACGGAGAAGCGCATCCCATCGACCAATCAGCGTTTCCAGCCTGCCGTCCCGCAAACGCTTCTGATTTTTGAGCCTCTCCTGGGCGCGGCCATTTTGCACCGACTGGCGCGCCGCGGTGCGGGCGTTTCGTTGGGGACTGCGGGGCTGCGGCAGTTCCGCGGCCGCGCCTGCATATAGCCGCGCTTCGGGCGCTAAAAAAACATTGCCGAGCATACTTCCGCAGCGTGGCTGTGTTGCAAGAAGTATTTACGTTATCAAAGCGATAACATTGACGCGTTTTTATGACATTTATTTTGACATTCAGGCCAATTGAGCCGGCGCTTTGAACGCGCTCGTGCTTATATCGCTTCCGTCTTGGTGCTCCGCCGCAAAAAAATGTTTTGTTCAATATCAAGCATTAGATGTGCGGCTAGCATGCAGTTCCAATTCCCATGCACTCTTATTCCTTCCTTCCGGCCATAAAGCCACCCCTTCGACAAACAGGGCTTTCTTGTAGCGTGCGTGGTGCGGCAGATTATCAACAAATTACCGCTGTGAGCTCAACTGAGTCGCAGCGCCAACAGAAAACAAATTTTGTCATGGTTTATGCAACCTGGTGCATAAAAACGTACTTTCGCTTAATTTATCAAAGCTTGAATAGATATGAGCAGCTAATCCAGCTTTCACGAATTCTGAGGTCCGAAGTCACGTTATTTTATTTAGGAGCTCTCGCCGCGCGTGAGAGCGTTGCGTAGCCGTTTGGCTGTGTGGAAAATGTAATGAAATCGCGCATATTCTTCTATGATTAAGGTAGACACAGCCCCGCCGCGGTGGCTCAGTGGTTACGGCTCTCGGCTGCTGGCCCGAAAGGCGCGGATTCGATCCCGACCGTGGCGGCCGAATTTCGATGGAGGCAAAATTCTAGAGGCCCGTGTACTGTCCGATGTCAGTGCACGTTAAAAAACCCCAGGTGGTCGAAATTTCCGGAGCCCTTCACTACGGCGTCCCTCATAGCCTGAGTCGCTTTGGGGCGTAAAACCTTAATTAACCAAACAAAACTAAGGTCGATACCAAGAGCAGAAAGATACTATAGGTAAACCTTTACCCCCCCAGATCCCTCTGACATGCGTGCGGAAAAAACAGCTGAAATTGGTAGCGGTCGTGCTTACAATCCTGTGCATGAAATGTGTTTAATGGGAACAAGAGCAAGCTCAGCGCAAAAATGCCGAACAAGTACTGGTGATCGAAAACACGCGCTCCGTCGGGACAACCTTCAGTTTGCAGCTCGCCTACCCAGTTACTACTCCACTGAGTCAAATCAATAGATCTTCATTCTGATGCATAAAATTATCATAGATGATAGCGCACGTGAAAGGCGACAACAATTGACACGACAGCGCAGAAATCTGCTTAGAAGTGCCGGTTTCCAGTTCGTACACTACCTGGTCGACTGCCGTCGATGTCACGTTAACGAGTAACTGCGCGCAAGATAACCGCAGTACTGTCTGGAAGAGGGAAAATGTGAGTAGTGACCCACAGCACACACCCTCATACGTTAGCTGATAGAGCACAACAACGGCAGAAGCGAACACGTAAACATACGTTCTACGCGCGGCGCCGGCGCGTCCCGCAGTCCCTCGGCCCGCGCGCGCCGACAGATGGCGAGTGGTGTCGAGAGTAGGAGCGCGCCCGCAGCCTACGTGCGAGGGTAAAAAAATCTGGTCTATATTCGCTGTCTTGCGCTGGCGAACATGTGTGTTGCGTTTGCCTGTTCGGAATGGGTGGATGCCCAACGGGCGCGAACAGGGGCAGTACGTCCTTGTGCAGTTTTTTTCCGTGAAGCTCGCAAACGATCGCATCGCGCCCCTTTCACTGTTTGTCGCAATTCTTGCAATCCACAACAGAGCATGTATTTTCTCTTTTCACATTTCCACTGCTGCGTCGAGGCATACGCCGGCGACTTACAAAGCAAGTAATGACGCCGTGTTCCGAGCGCACCTGTGGCGCCATCTGGTATCAAAAGAAAGAACTGCGCGCTGTAAACGGTCTATAAGAGATGGATGGATGGATCCATCTCTTATAGACCGAGAGATGCGCGGAGAACAGAGCCATCTGTTGGCAAACAGAAAAACCAAAATGACACGTGCCTGCACGCTAGCGGTGTTTCAGTGCTACGTCTCGCGTTTCACAGGCGCTATGTAGCTGCCCCCCGCTCCTGCGCCTGTCCGCGTGTTGCCGGCTGCTCTTGCAACGCTCTTGAAGCGTTTCCTCTGGGCCGATGAAGCGGTCATTTCGCTGCCATTTTCCCGCTGTCTCCAGTAACGATGCCATCGGCGCCGCTGCCCCTTTGTTGTGTTCACCGTCCAGCGTGTTGCTGCGCGTACTGAACGTGGTTGGCGTGAGACCGGAGAAGAAGTAGCGCATTCCCCCCTCTCCATCGCGTAAGCACGAATTTCTTTCGAATGTCAAGTAAGCCAGCGCTTTGAATTCATATAACCGCGTGTCGTGTTATCTTTCGTGTCATGTTGGTTGTTGCGATCTTTTGTTTCATGTTGGCTGCCTTGTGACACTTACTGCGTTGTCTTCTTAGCTGCTTCCTTCACTGACGACAGGGTGCCATTTAATCACGTTCGATTCGCCTTGCTTATCCCCAGGAAGCACGGAACATTAAAATAATGTTATAAATTTGTTATGTGTTTTGAAGTAGCATTATTTGTTCCTTTCGAACGCTACATTATGCTTTAAGATTAACAAGTAGCGTGATGTTTTTTACTACAAACCCTAGTTACCATTCCAAGTAGACAATATTCAAATGATGACTTTTAAATGTCATTATGATCATTGTTTAAGATCACCAAATAATGTTTACGTTCTACCATGAATATCCGTTGAATGTTCAAAATGGGCTTTTTCTGAGTATATTCTTCTAAAAGTTATATTGTAACCGTGACTATAAAAGTGCTTTACAAGAATCACTGCTTCTCAAAATTTTTCCTGCTTTTTTTTTACGGTCGAGGTATTTTCTAATTAGCTGCATGTCACACCTAAGTCTATTAAATTGTGCCTGCCATATACTGCATGCACGCCACTGTTATTTTGTTTTGTTAGAAAGCTTTGCTTCCTACCCATTCCCTACTGTTGCTCACGAGACGCCCACCAGTAATGGCTACATAATCTTGACCCCATGGTATCTGTTCGGAGGTGCGCGCATTAGTTGCCTGTTGTGCTGTATTGCGGAGGCCACATTTCACTTATCATTGCGGAAACTAAAAGAGCTTTTTTCGTGGCCAGTATTTCTGCCCTGTGTAAAAGAGGGCAAGGACGGATAGGGCTCGTTGGTAATCCGCCGAGCTTAAATGAAACGAAAAACTCCAGCGTGGAAGGGGAATACAGGTAATGACAGCGTTAAATGAGTATGGAATACGCAGACGCGGGTTCGATCCCGGCCGCGGCGGCCGAATTTCGATGAAGGCGAAATTCTTTAGGGCCGTGTACTGTGCGACGTCAGTGCACGTTAAAGAACCCCAGGTGGTCGAAATTTCCGGAGCCCTTCACTACGGCGTCTCTCATACCCTGAGTCGCTTTGGGACGTTAAACCTTAATAAACCAAACCAAACCAGTATGGAATACGCTCTGTACATGTGCTCTCATACCCGGACATTTTGGGCAGGGAGATGTAATCATGTCCTCCAAGCTAACAGAGCATGAGTAGGTTGCAGAGAGCGTTATCCTGAAATTACTAAACGATGTGCGCTCGTCGACAATACGGCTTTGCCTAATGTTCTTGTAGTCTCATTCTGTTTTCTCTTTAAATGTTCAGCAGATTGCAATTCCCAAAAAAACAGATACGCAATATCCTTTGTGACACTATATAGTGAGAAATATAAAGGGTCTGGGGCGCTTCTCGTTGCAGAAAGGCTACGACATGGAGTCGGCGTGTAGCAATCACGGAGGCATCGAAAGGAAAATCCGTTGTCTGGATTCTGGGCGGATTGGGGCCAGGATAAATAAGCTACTGGCTACGTTAAAGCACAGTGGGTTGAACCTGAAGGGACCTTGTGGCCGTACAAGCTGCTGCTTAGCGAGGCACTTGCCCGTCCTGAACAAAACCTTGTACGAGGCGGCGATGCAGCTCACAGAACACTCCCCAGGAGCCCTGACGTTAAGCGCCATCCGAAGCGTTGACGTGGACGTCCCGCGTTCCGACAACTCCATAATGGAAGCTGCCATCCTGATCTTCTGGCTGCTGACACACCACCACTGCATCAGGCGCCTTGTCCTGCGAGCCAGTGCAATTCCCGTATCGTGCTTTCCAGCTTTGCTCAGCGAGGCACTAGTGGCTAACAAGGGCCTCGTGGAGGTTCTAGCCGACCCATTCGATTTTAGCGAAACCTCGCGGCAAGTTTGCGAGTGCCGTGTTCTGGCTAATGCTTTAGGAAAAATATCGCTTGGACTCGTGTGTTTGGATGTTACACCTCTCATAATAGACCAGAATTTCGCGGAAGCCATCGCCAGTGCAATTTGCGGGGGTAACTTGCGCCGCCTGGTGCTCTGGAGTGAAATGTCGGTCACAGTCGCGAAGAAACTATTCTCGGCTTCAACCGCTTCTACGAACTTGAGCTCGTTAGAGATCGCTGGCTATAAAGAGTTCTCGGAGTCGAATGCGGTAGTCCTCGCTGCCGCGCTGAAGCGCAACAAGACACTTCGGAAACTCTCGATAGAGCCTGTGGAAGAGGTTGCCGTTGGTATCATCCTCGCTTCCCTGGAACACAACGGCACTCTGAAGGAGCTGTGCCTTGCTTCTTTTAGTTGGCTCCCGCTATCCCTCTCGACAGTGTGGGACGGCCTTCAAGCACTGCGGGCCAACAGAGGTCTCAGCTGTCTCAAGATTACCAACACGAGATTCAAGAACAGCTTCGCTATGGTAATCGCAGACATTCTTCGGGAAAACAACACGCTACAGGAGCTCAATCTCTCCAGAAACCGGATCGGCAATACCGGAGGTCGTGCACTGGCTAATGCCTTCATTCAAAACTCATCACTGAGGCGTTTCGACATCTCCGATAACGGAATGACTGGCGCAGCACTGGTGCAGAACTTCGTCGATTGCCTGGCTGTAAACAGCAGTCTTGAGTCTGTACGCCTCGGCAGAGTTCACGTTTCTGAACAATGGCAGCCCGCATGGCCTCCGGCAGGGAATGTACATGCTCGTCTCCATGTGACGTGGAACACATATGGACTCGAAGGCTGCGCCCAGCGTCTGCGAGAAGACGACGAGTTCTCTCGACTGTGTGTTGGGTGGACAGCTGACGCCGGTTCCTCTGCAATCGTGGAGTGGTTCTCCGCGGCTCGGACGATGTGTGCCTCGCTGACAGAACTCACCATCCTGTGCCCTAGGCGCGTTGAGTCGGTGAGCTCTGCTGCTGCGGTTGTGTCCTTTTTGGAGGCTACAAATTCTTTGAAGAAGCTCGTCGTAATTCCGACACTCCGCTCGGACACCTTCGTCACTGCCGTCCTCAGCGGCCTCGCCCGCAACAAAAGTGTCTGCGACGTGGAGATCCACCAAGACCTCTCCAGCACCCCTGACGTCAAGGCTCTTCAGGCTATTTTTCGTGCGAACCGAACCCTGCACTGCCTCAAGTTCGCAGCATACTGTCTGGGCAGCAAGTCTGTCGGTTTGCTGACGCGTGCTCTAGAGGACAATTTTGTGTTTTTGACATTAGAATTCAAACTGTTCACTCTGCGGGACGATATGCGACCTCTCCAAAGCGTCCTGAACCGGAATCGGTCTTTTCTGAATCGCGCCGTGGAGTACGTGCTGGGCACGGCAGTGGATTCTCGGTCAGTGGGAGCTCTTGAACTACTCTCCGCGTGTGACTCGCTCATCGATGCAGTGTCCGATGCCTCAGGCAAAACGCGCGAAAAGAGCAAGCTCCTGGTGCTTGAAGCAGTCCGCCGACAAAACTCCTCTTCCGAAGTGTTCAACTCAGTGCCCACGTGAAAACGTGTGGCAAGGAAATTGCAATTTCAAAAACAATGAACAGCTTAGACGACTGTGCTGTGTGAGTGGCATCGTTTTCCTAAAAAGCCAGCAATGGATTGTTCATGATTTAGAGCACAAATCAGGTGGCGACAAAAAAAAAACGTAAGTGGTATGTTTTCTCCTCTCATCCGTCTTTTTTTTATTTTATGACGTTCTGCTGCCGTCACGAATAAAGAATTTAATTGTAATTTTTTACAGTGGATATTGGAGAAACCGTTCCGCATTTTCCGACGGTGGTATACTTTTCTGGAGTTTAATGTTGAGTGGCTTTCTTAATATTGTCGCGCGCTTTGTGTCGACAACAAAGCAGAGGGGATGAGTAGCGCACAGGTAGAAGAAGCTACTCGACCTCGCCTTACTGAGCTCTCTCTCCGCATTACAGAACGTTTTAAATAAACGCTTCAGTACGTGTTGAGTACGTAGCAGTTGTGGTGGAGGTGCTGGGAAGATCACCACAGAAGCATCTCGACTTCGCTGTAGCCGTCGACGTGCCGGACTGTCCGTGTTGCCCGTAAAAATGAACCAAAAAGGCTACGCACTACAGCCAAGTTCGGCAACGCCCACATGGGAGCAATACCGTTAACCGCCGACCTTTTCTGGACTGGCAAGGGAAGACATGGATGAGTGGCTCATCCATTGCCAGCGGGTGAGCAAATGCAACCTCTTAGATGCCACCATTAAGCTGGCCAGTTCTGATTGCTTTTAGGGTGGTGCCGCGTTGGCATGGTTCGAGAACCACAAAGCGTTTTTAGCAAACATAGCAAGGACAGCGTGAGGCTACACAGATCGAAGGACCAGCATGGAGATGTAGTAAAGCCAGCCTGGCTAGCGGAACAATGTGTTAAGCGCCAGCGCCAACAAGAAGAATCATTTCGAAAAGATTTCATCATAAAAGCATTCCGACTACATCATCAGATGCTTACGCAGGCTGGCAGCATCAAATTGTGTGATCGTCCGTCCAATTTTCTGCTCAGTCTTCCTACCCTACTGTACACGTTTTTTAACAGCTTGTGGGAGTAGACGCGTACGTCCAACGTAATTCGGGCTGAGGAGCTCGTAATAAACAGTATGACGCAGGAGTGCCTCTTTTGCTTTGCTTTTGCTAAGCATAGCTTCTTTCTCCTTGTAGCTGTAGTCCTCCGAACTCAAGACCGCAAATCCACCTTCCTTTTATCAGACAGCAAAAGCTTTATGCCTGCAGCGTTTAGTGAAGCCACTGTCCCCGGAACGTCAGTGCGTGGTCCACACGTGTAACGGAAGGGCAGTGATTCCACGCCTTCCAGAATGCATCGGTCAGCTTCGGGCTTCGTCCTCGCCTTTGAGGCAGTGCATCGCATCAGGGCGAGCATTTCTGTCTTATCGACCTTTGGTTGGGTGCAGAATTTCGGCCCTCGCTCGAGGTTGTTCAGGACATCCGAGGGCAGTGTGATGCCTCCTATCTGGCGAACCTCTTGGCGGGCGGGCGGTGCCGCACGTTTTCTTGGCAGCGAATGGAGCGAAAGGAACCTTTGCCAGGTGAACTCGGTAATGCGGTCGGCGATTTGAAGTTGTTGGTGCAACCTACGGCGGTGTCCTGCCGGCTGGCAGACTTGGTCGCAGGCGATGAACAGACTTTCTTGGAAAAGCCGTACCTGTCGCCAAGCCTCCCACCGCAGGATGCGGCACAGGCGCAGCCCATGTCCGCGTGAAGGTTGGAACGGGCCTACGAGAAGGGCCACAGCAGGGGGAAGGAAGTCATTCTTGATGGCAAACATGAGGAGCCGAGCACAGTATGAGGCCGACACAAGCATCGCGGTACACAGAAAAGGATTGCGGAGAGCATGAAGAACGATAGAAGCGAAAGGGCCCGATGTAGAGAGAGAGAAATACTTTATTATGGCAAGTGTGTTAGACCCCCCTTGAGTCCCTGGACCACCGCATGGTCCCACTCTACGTCGGAAAGAAATGAAACTTAGAAGAGCGGAGAGTTGGGCTTGTTGGTTCAAGATCATTGTGTTGGTTTACGATCTTTTTGTTGGTTTGAGATCAGCAAGAAACGCTGTGTACGGAATTCCGCTTTCGTGTGGCAGGTCCTAGGTAGGGCAGACTGGATGATGTATTAATGACAGGTTGCGCGAGCACTCTAATTCTCAAATACTCAAAATGCCACTACGGAATCGAACTTAGTCATTCACCGCCCAAAATGCAAATGCTCTCCCCTGCTTGACAAAATCCGTATCATTAAGAAATATTTCAGCCAGCACGCTCGAGAAATCTGGGCAGCTTTTATCGCCAATAAAAAAGATCACACTTGTGTCAGTGCACCGTCTATTAAATACTTTCAAAAGAAACCGCTTTTGGGCACAAATCCTAATACTGGCCAGCTACCTCCCCGATGTGCCTTAGTTAACCCCTGTTGGTGGTGTTCCTGCTTGCTGTTTGTTTTCACCAGTTCATCCCCCTTTTTTTGTTGCCGTTTGATCGCCCCTTTTCTTCCTTTCGGAATGAGCGCGTGCCTTTCAACTCGCCACTTCCACTACATCCTTGACACACGCCCGCAGCAGTTGAAAAAAAATGTTTCCCTTGTTATTGTTTTTCCTTGTTTGTTTTCATCCGGTTCCCCTTTGTTACCCCCGTTCACCTTATTGCCGGTTCGTCTCTGGTTAAGTTTCTCTTGTCGTGAGCTGAGCCCGTGCCTTTTCCCTCGCCATCTTTTCGAGCAGCAAGTTGAATATGTTTATCTCGATTGCGGGGTTTCCGTATGTATATATGTCTGTATTTCTGAAATAAACGCCAATTGCAAGTCAGCGCCTGTGTTGTGTTCTCGCTCCGTCCTGTGTTAGCGATGTTCCCAATATGATTGTAAACCGACAAACCCAACTCTCCACTCTTCGGAGTCTATATAAACACTATGCTAACGCTGTGTTCGACATGATATTTTAATGATCAAGCAATTACTGGAGAACTAGTGCAAACTATTATTTACGATGGAGTTCAGATCATAACCAAAACATCTTCAAGCGTTGTGATACAGAAATTTTCCCACTTTTCGTGCAGTAATGTTGTTTTTTCAACAAGAAATTCCAGTTAAATATTTGTGAGGATTCCTGCTATAGATCGCATGCGAAGCCCAAAAAAATTAATTACAAAAATGTGCGTTACCTATCCGCCACTATTACTTACGGCACCGTTAACGGCTGGCTGAGTTTGAGGTCATGTTATCCGTTTGAAGGAACGCGTGGGAGGTGCATGTACGAATATTGGTGCATTTTAGTCCGTGTCGCCCTTGCTGCCCCACTCTCCTTGCAAAGTGTTGATTGCACCTTTGGCAGAGACAGGCCTGGTCTTGCACGATGTTATGCCTCAGCTCGCTGACAGCCTAAGTGGATTGGAACGTCGACTCTCTCGTCCGGCGTAGCCACTGCGACGGCAAGTCTCCTCTGGAAGTAGACAGCGCACCTTTGGCAGTGCACTCTGTATACATGCCGAAAATAGCTCTCAAGGCCTGCCGTGATGGACATTGAAGAGAGTACCCGGGTGCCATCTGGTCCAAAAAATTACTGAAGACACTTAGGGAATTATAAAATGTGCTTGGCGAAAGCCTCGACTGCAGCGAGACGTCTGGCGAAGGAGCGGCGGTGCAGCTGCCACCGCCGACGCGTGCGCTAGTTCTACCGCTACTGTGTGACGTCACGGTTGCTATGCACAGCTGCGCACCCCACCGGTGCACCAGTTGCCAAGGAGGGAAGGAGGTCCCAGCGGTAGCAACGGAGCGCCGCAGATCCCCGGCAGTAAGAGAGGAGACTGCGTCCGTTTCGAGGAAAGGAAAGGCGTCTTATCAACTCTGTGGTTTAGTGGACACCTCAATAACACTTTAAGGTATTTCCGGCGTTCATTGATGCCCTCTGACATAGACAGCGTTGTAGACTGCGTTGATTTGAAGGAAAGGAAAGGCGCCTTACCAACTCTGTGGTTTAATGGGCACCTCAATAGCACTTCAAGCTGATTCCGGCGTTCCGTGCAGCACTCAGGCTTTCACCGTTCACTACTTTAGTCGCTAAAGTTGCTCGTAATTTGCTTTCGCAACCTTCCGGGCTCAACCAAGCTAAGCCTCTGCCAATTCCTATAACGTTTAAGGCAACTCACTCGTTCCTGCACAGTTCCTGATTGCAGCGGCTCCATGCGATTACATCTACACGTAAAGACGCTCATGCACAAGGGACAAAGGCATGGTAAAAGCAAAGGCAACAGCCAGCGAAGGGAGCACCTCCTCTGACCGTTGTATAGCCCGTTCAGGCTCCATTTAGCCCGCCAAATCACATCTATCATATATACAGCCGCACGGGCACCCAACGCCGATGACGTGCTGTCGTTGACGTGACAAACTTCAGTATTTTTATCACATACGCCCGTCTCGCATTTCAATATGGCTGCAGAAGAATAAAAGAACAGCTCAATAAGATGTGGAACAATCAGCAAGCCTGTGAGATACCCTGAAAGCTCAGGGTAGCGCAGAGTGAGAAGAGAGAGGGAGAGAAACAACTTTATTGCCATAGATCGGTGGGATATAGGGCAGGTGGGCTTGGTGTGGCCCCCAGGTGGGGGCGACTTCCTGGGCCCACGAAATGAGTGCCAGTTGGATGCTCTTGTCTGGCCTTTTGAGGAGTTGGTTCCATCCTTCTTCGGAGGGAGCTGGCAGTAAGGTTCGAGGTGGCGGATTTCCCGCGCTACCCCAGAGGATGTGTGCCTGGGTGGCGATTTCTCCCTGGCAACAATTTTGGCAGACGGGGTCGTATTCCCCGTCTATGATGAGTGAAAGTCTAGAATGGCTAAGGATGGAGTGCGTCTGCAACCTGCGGAGCAAGCTGGTTTGCGCTCGATTCAAGTCCGGGTGTGGAGGCGGGAATTGGCGTCTCATCTCTCTGTAGAGGTTAGTAATTTCGGCAAAGGTGTGGGGAGCCTCGGCAAGAGCGTCTGGGTCCGTGGGGCCGGCCGCCCGGTTGGTTAGTCCTCGGACTTGTCGGTCGACCCCTTCGTTTGCAGAGTTTCCCGCGTGGGCGGGTACCCAGACCAGGTTGATCTTATGGTCGAGAGTGCAGCCGCGAAGGATGCGTGCAGCGGGGTGGCAGATAAAACCTGCCGAGTAATTTTGTATCGCTCTTTTGGAGTCGCTTAGGACTGTGCGCGTACGTGGGTCAGCGGTGGCCAGCGCGATGGCGGTTTCTTCTGCCGCTGTCGGAGAGTGAGCTACTACTGTGGCGGCGGTGACGAGAGTAGATTGTGGCGTGGTTGCACAAGCCACGTATGTGTTTGCACTTTGCCGTGCAGCATCTACGTATATTGCGTGTTCGTCGGCAAGGTATGTGGCATCTAGTGCTTGGGCTTTCAGCTGACGGCGCGTATCATGGCGGCCAGGTAGCATGTTTTTGGGGATTGGTTTTATAACTAGGCGGCTATAGACCCCTATCGGAATGGGCGTCGTGGGGTGGACGTCGCCTATGGGGTTGATGTTGAGACGGTCAAGTATGAGCCGCCCGTGTTTAGTGCGGGAGAGGCGGTGGATTTGGGCGGTATTGTGTGCCTCTATGAGTGCTGTGAGCGTGTTGTAGATGCCGAGTTGGAGGAGGTGCTGTGAGCTGGCGTACTGAGGTAGCGCCAGTGCCGCTTTGTACGCTGAACGTATAATGCTGTTCACAGCTTCCTCGTCCTTCCGGCGGAGGTGATAGTAGGGGTAGGAGTAGACTATCCTGCTAATGAGGAAAGCTTGCGTGAGACGACAGAGGTCATCCTCCTTCATACCTCTGCTGCGGGTGCTGATCCGGCGGATAAGGCCGTTGATCTGATTGGCTGTGGTGCGGAAGCGCTGAATGGCCTCCGAGTTTTGCGTGTTGTTCTGTATTAACATACTCAGAACGCGGATGGTGCGGACCGGAGGTATGGGATGTGTGTCGACTTCAAGCACAATAGGTTCTTGCGGGTCGGGGACTGGCAAGCGAACTCGTCTGTCCCTGATGACTAGTAATTCGGACTTCGTGGAGGAGCATGTGAGCCCGGTCGCCTGTACAAAGGAGTGTACTTTATCGATTGCTGTTTGGAGGGAGTTTTGGATTTCCCCGTCAGAGCCAGAGTTGGTCCACAGGGTAATGTCGTCGGCATATATTGAGTGTTTAATGTGAGGTATCTCTTCCAGGAGCGGAGGGAGGCCTCTCATTGTAGTGTTGAAAAGGAACGGAGGTAGGACTGCTCCTTGTGGTGTTCCTCGGGTGCCTAGTGTGATCTTCTCGCTGTGGAGGTCTGCAATGTGAAGTTCTGCTGTACGGTTATGAAGAAAGTCGGCGATGTAGTTGTAAGTGCGAGTGCCTACATTCATTTGTGAGAGGTTTGCCAGGATGGAAGCATGTGACACGTTGTCGAAAGCCTTGCTGACATCTAGGTTTAGGATGGTTCGTGTAGCTCGGATGGGTCTCGGATCGAGGATGTCGTGTTGGATTTGCCACATAATGTCTTGAGTGGAGAGGCCGGTCCTGAAGCCGATCATAGTGGGGGGGAAAAGGTCCTCTTGGTCTACGTGAGTGTGGAGTCTATTGAGTATGACGTGTTCCATGACCTTTCCCAGGCAGGACGTGAGCGAGATGGGCCTAAGGTTGCCCAGCTCGAGTCGTTTGCCTGGCTTAGGTATGAAAATCACTTTGGCATGCTTCCAAGTGTCTGGAAGGCGACCCTCATGCCAGTGTTGGTTGAAGAGGTCCGTGAGTGCGTCGACGGACTGATCTTCGAGGTTACGAAGCATCTTGTTGGTTATGTGGTCGTCGCCAGCGGCTGCGGTGGTTTTAATCTGGTTGAGGGCGGCGCGGACTTCTCCTGCCGTGATGTCGGCGTCCATGTTGGTGTTCTGAGCACCCGTGTACCCTGAAGGGATGGGAATTTCAGTGGAAGTATTGATGTACTTGTCTTTCAGGGTAGCGAGGAGTTCCTCATTTGTGCCCTGAAAAGCGTGTATGACACGGGTGAGGTTCTTGTGAGATGTGGATTTGGTGTGAGTTGGGTCCAGTAGATGTCGCAGAGTGATAACACATCAGCTACAGATCGCGGAATCTAAATAAAAATTATTTCAAAGGCAGAGCACAAGCAGGCCCGGGAAGAAGGTTTAAAGTTTTTATAGTGTGCAAAAAAAACTATTCGAACATGTCAATACAAGGAGTAAAAGGTGAAATCTATAGTGCGTGACAGCTGCTTAAATGATGTCTTAGATCTGGACAGTTTCCACGTGACTCAAATCATGCAGGTATAACATTCAGTATGACAATGCGAGGAAAATAGAGCCAGCGCCAAATCAGACACATGAAAAGCAGGCAAAACATTTCGTCGTATCGGTTAAATATGAAAACGCCGGCATTGTTCTGGAACGATTCGTTTTTTTTTTTTACGTAACCGAGCGTTATGGGATTATAAACCGCACAACCGTATTCTAAGACCGCGCGAATCAGAGTTTTCTAGGTACGTTGGCTATCCAGGGTTGAATGCGCAAAGTACAGTGCATAAATAAAGTCTCTGGGGGCTTTGTTAGAATGCCTTCGATGTGTCTATACATTGACATATTGTGCGTGATTTGCATTCCAAAACTCTTTATAAGAGACAGTCTGTGAATGAATGTGGCAACAAATTAGATGTGTGCTTCAAGATTTTCATGAAAGCAGTTTTGGATAAATTAATGATCATTTCTCATTAACCGCCATATGTAGTCATATACAGAAATTCGCGAAAGAATCAAGAAAGGCATGTCTCAGATCTCAGGTCGTCTCCAGTGAACAGCGGCGTTTTGTTCCCACTGAGGCACCTTTTGCTCTTCACGTAACAATTGGAGTAGGCGATGCTACTTATCGGCCCAGGTGAGAGCACACTGCAACTCAGCAATCATGCACGCGCTACACATTGTACATTAGCTGCAGGCCGAAAAGTACAGTACAGGGCAGTTTTCAAATAAATTCAAAAGCAGCAATAAAGAACTCCATGAGCGAAAACAAAGTAGAGGGAGCGTTACGCAACAATTTGTAAAATGCTTCCCCTTTTTCCCCCCCAGTGGTGCCACTTAATGCATTCCGCAACACTCAGAAAGTGCGAGGTGCTTACAGCTGTTGTGCGCCAAAACTGAATTTCGATGAGGCAAGAGGGGCAAATAGTCCACGTTAGGCGACACCCAAAATCCAAGCAAGTTGTTCTATGAGTTTGTTTCGGGTATTCTCGGCTTCGATAAGCGTAAACATGGGAACATCACAATCTAATAAGTGTCAACAGCCTTGCAGCAGCGTTTCTCATTATTCTGATACGCAAAGTTTCAGAGTCTCCAAGCTGTTTCCAAAACAGCTTCCCGAGGATTAAATAGAACAATAAACAACATAAACAGACTAGAAAATTACGGGAATCTTGATGTAACCATTAGAGGAATTCGCTAACTAAGATAAGTGCAGCCCCACATACATAGAATGGGCACTTTTGTTACTGAACGTCAAAAACACAAACAATAATAAAAGTCACAAATGGCAGCGCGAGGTCCTTTCAATGGAAGCATGAAAAAATAATGCAAATTTCGGCGGTGGTGGGTGAAGGCTATACCGCTTTGAGTCGGTTTTTCCAGGTCAAGCATTATTCTTTGTAGAAGTGACGTTGCAGGCGTCCCTCATGGCCATATGTTTCGAGCTTTCGCATTGGAACGTCCTAGAGAACGTTCCAGCATGCATTAAAGGAACGTTCACGTAGCTTCTGCTAGCCTGGTCGGAGCTTGCAGGACAGCGGTAGAACGCCTCGCGAATGTAAAAGTACTGGCTGTGCGATAAGCTCCAAAAGCTTCCTGTCGCTTCAACCTTGAATCAGAGCGGCTCGGAAAAGGACTTGAGCAGCGACGAAAGGCCCAGCGAAGCCGCCACCATGTCTACCTCGCTGAAGGTAGAGAGTCCACTCGTGTCACCGGCAAGGTAGTGCTCTCGGAAGCAACCGACGAGCTGTTTAATACGAAGGCGAGCTTGGTCCGACCACAGCCCCGTCCCGCTGAGGAGAAGGCGCCAGATGGATTCCGCCAGGGACCAGGGGATGATGGGCGTGTTGAAGACGTCTGTGTGGGCGACGTCGTTCCGTATGAACGCATAGACGACCGGAGAAATCAGGATGTTTGTACCCTTGTGGAGTGAAAGGTAGTGCCGGCTTCCTGTCCTGGTTTCCTCCGCACTGCTTGGTAACGGCAAGCCCCAGCGCGCCAGCCTGAGCCGCGCCTCGAACTCGTGGGCACGATCTTCGAGAATCCTCTTGAGGAAGCTCTGCGTCAGACTCGTCTCCCTGATTGCCGGACGAGCGCTTTCCCACGGCATGACCAGGGCCATGCCGGCAAAGAAGGTGTCCAAATATTTTTGTCGACGCCGCTGAACAATGAGCTGACAATGCGGTCGGTCTGTATGGCCTCAATGATGGAATTCACAACTCGGGTCACCTGGACCTTCTTGTCGGGCGTAATAAACTCGTCCGTGTACATTTTGTCGCGAATGCTCGGCATCAGCTCGATGTGGCGCGTGCAGAAGATTAGCCTGTCTGACTGAGTGTGCACGGCGGGCCAAGCGAGCTCAACTAGACCGTTGTAGACGCTGCATGCGAGCAGGTAGGAGGCTCCAGCGTCACTCAGGCTTGTTTCTTGCGAGTTGAGGGCGTCAAAGAGGGCGTGGATTTGATCTGTGACTCTTACGCTGACTTCTGTCACGTGCTGCAAGCCGATCGATGTGACCTCTAAAGCTTTCCTGATGTCCCACTTCTGCAAGAGCGCGGAGAGATTAAGGCCAGTGTAGTGCTCAACTTTGACGCCTGCCGGGTCAGGAGCTTGCAACGAACTCACAAAAGTAGTTACCTCGGCAACTTTTACATACTTCCCAGCAAAATTATTGAGCTTCTCAAGGGAGTCGTTCAGGCAGTGTTGAAACCGGTGATCATTCAAATCAAGGAGCGGCCTCAGGCAAATATAAATAGCACTATGTCCTTTTAAGGTGACCCCCACGAGGGATGGAATAATGTACTTGAGATTGCTGAGGAGGAGATAGGCAAGTAGATTCGTGGTTCCACCATCCCGCAGGTATACTCCGCACGTGCTGACAAGAAATGCGGGACAGATCCAAGAACTCTATACTAAAGAGGTGGATAGAACCGAACAAACTCCAGAGGTGGACAAGCGGCTCCTCAAGCTATGGGAGGCGAGACGCGGGCTCACCAAGCATTGGAAAAGACAAGTTCAATAGGAAGCTAAAGATTAAAATAGCCGAAATAACTAAACAAGCGGAGGAGTATGCAACGCAGCTGGCTAGGCAAGGATGGCAGCAATTCAGCAACGCGCTGAACGGCACCCTCAGCACGGCCAGGACGTGGCAGATCCTCAGGTCCCTCATGCACCCGAGCAAGAACAAATCAGAAAGCGGCAAATCGATTCAGAGGCTGGTGCACCAGTACACGGGCACGGACGAACAGCTACTCGAGGAAGTCCGGGTCAAATGCTACGGCAGAGACCAGGTCGAAAGCTACCAAGAAGAGTACCAGGGCGAAGAGAATCCAACCATGGATCGGCCCATAACGAGAGAGGAAGTCGTCGAGGCGATCAGGTCGGCAACAAAAAACACAGCAGCGGGGGCGGACAGAATCACGAACTCGCTCATAAGAAACCTCAGCGATGGAGCCATAGATCAGCTCACAGCCTACTTCAACAAGCTCTGGCAAGAAGGAACAGTGCCGGCCGAGTGGAAACACGCGGTAGTGGTAATGATCCCGAAGCCAGGCAAGAAACTCCAGGTCGAGAACCTCAGGCCGATCTCCCTCACGTCGTGCCTGGGCAAGATGTACGAGAAAGTAATCACAAAAAGGATCCAGTCGCACCTAGAGAAGAACCAACTGTACCCAGACAGCATGTACGCGTTCAGAGCCCACCTGTCTACGCAGGACGTACTACTCCAACTCAAGGAGGAAGTACTCGAGAAAATGCCGAGAAGTGGCGAAAACGTTGTCATGGCCCTCGACATAAAGGGAGCCTTCGACAACGTGAGCCACGCCGCCATCATGGAAGGCATCAACAACACCAACTGCGGGGGAAGAACCCACGACTACATCAGGGCCTTCCTGAGCGACAGAACAGCGATCGTGGGACTAGGCGAGCTGAGAAGCGACGTCTTCACCACGCCTTGCAAAGGAACACCCCAAGGCTCCGTGATATCGCCCGTCCTGTTCAATATGGCGATGATCGGGCTAGCAAGACGACTCAAGGAAATCCCGGGCATCCAACACGCGATATATGCCGACGACATCACGGTGTGGGTCACCCAAGGATCGTTAGGGGAGAAGCAAGACAGACTACAAGAAGCTGCGACCTGCGTAGAGACCTACGTCTGGGAGAGAGGCCTCAGATGTTCGACGGAGAAGTCGGAAATCATCAGGATCGGAAGAAATCCTACCAAAGCCTCGCTGGAAGTAGTTCTAGAGGGGCAACTGATCCAAGAACGGAACATGGTACGAATCCTAGGCATGTGGCTGCAGAGCAGCCGAAAATGCAGCCATACCATCAGCCTGTTGAGAAGAGCCGCGGAGCAGGTTGGCAGAATGATCAGTAGAGTCTCTCAGAGAAGGTACGGGATGAAAGAAGAAGATACCCTCAAACTCGTCAACAGCCTAATCGTTAGCAGAGTTATGTACTCCTTGCCCTACCACGCAACAACAAAGGCGGAGCGAGAGCAAGCCGACTGTATTCTCAGGAAGGCATACAAGATTGCTCTACACCTGCCCAGAAACGCATCAAACGAGAAGCTACTGCAACTCGGAATCAGCAATACCTTCGATGAGCTTGCCGAGGCTCAATTGGGGGCACAACTCATCAGACTCAGAGGCTCCTCTACGGGAAGGGCGCTCCTGAGAAGGTTGGGTCGGAACACGTGCGGACTCATAGACAGATACGCGGACGTACCGGACGACCTTAGAAAGACCTTTAATGTAGGACCCCTGCCTAAAAACATGGATCCTAACCTACACGAGGACAGACGAAAAGCAAGGGCCGAGCAGATAGAAAGGAGGCTAGGCCGATCAGAGAACACAGTCTATACGGACACCTCCATGTACGTACATGCAGGGAAGCGCTTAGCCGCTACGGTGGTAGTTAATAGCACAGGAGACATGGTCACATGCGCCTCAGTGGAGGTCGTGGGCATAACGGAGGCCGAGGAAATTGCCGTCGCGCTGGCGGTAGCAGAAGGCTATAGGAAAGGCCGATCCCTAAACATCTTAACAGACTCGAAAGACACGTGTAAAAACTATACGAAGGGCAGAATCAGCGGCATGGCCCTCAGGATAATCAGTGGGGCAGCAGCCTCTGCTGAGAAGACACCCATACAACACATAATCTGGGTCCCAGGCCACGCAGGCGTAGCGGGGAACGAAACAGCAGACAGCCTAGCTCGAGGGCTTACATACCGAGCAGGCATGTCAGATGTTCTGGAGCTTCAGCTACTAGCATGCGAGGGGGGATACACAGAGACATTACAACTATACAGAGGGACTAGATTCAAGTACCCACCACCACACAAAGGCCTCACGAGGGAGGAAGCAGTCGGCTGGCGTAGGCTACAAACAAACTCCTTCCCCAACTTGTACATCTATAACAAGATGTCACCAACACAATACAGAGCAAACTGCCCCTGGTGCGGCGACACACCCACACTATACCACATCACATGGGAGTGCGAACGAAATAAAGCATTCCACCAACACGAATTCCCGAGTGCGGAGCAATGGGAGAGCCGGCTCACCAGCAGCGAGCTCGCGGCCCAAAGGGCCTTAGTGCGGCACGCTACTGATGCAGCGCGACTCAGTGGAGCCCTGGACTAGGGGCCCAACCTTGCTGAAGAGAAGCCTCAAGTCGCCGGCGCCACGAAAGACGACGGAGGCTTCGAATCCGCGAATCTCTTCAAAGATCTAAATAAAAGTTTTCTACTACTACTACTACTAGCTTTCCGACCACGGCGTTTTGGTCCGCACCCGAATGCAGACAAGAATCGAACATGGACCTCAAGAAGGCGCTTACCTGGCTTCGAGACCCGCTACGCGTCATAACGGAGCTGGGCTTCATGCCTCGGTTCGAGCTGAGAGGCGACGGTAAGGTGCTGAATACGTTTCTCATCTTACGCCAAGCAGTATTTGAGCACACGAACTCAAAGAAGCTGTCGCAAGGCTCCAACGTCGCGTTCACGTATCTCACGAGTTCCGTGACTTCGCCGGGACAGCAGAAGTGTGAAGCACCACCGTCGCCCGGCGAGTTTCGTGTGGCCAGGGTCGTCTTCAAGGCCAGAACTGCGGCGAACGCCAAAACGACGAGGAAAGCGAAGCAAGCCATGAACGGCGCCGCACCACCGCCGCGGTCCACTCGGCGGAAGACAGCGTCGGGGGGAGCCATGATGGCGGCTGGTTCTGCAGGCGCCGTGGCGACCGAGTCTTCATCATCAAAAGCCGACCGTATGGGAGACGTCTTCGTTCCGGGCGCTCGCAAGCCCTTGAACGCAGCGGCTGCATTGATTACTGCGGGCGAGGGCTCCTGGTGGTGGTCCAGATGCAGCTCGTTATCGCTCGGCGTCAAGGCGATCACCATTGCCGAATGGGCCTCGGCCGGAACGCCTTTCTCTGCAGCTTCAAAAGGTTCCGTGCCGACTGTCTCGTGGTCCTGGAGAGACTTATCCGATGAGGAAGACGGCGACGATGGGTCTGAAGGCGCGGACGGCGAAGACACCGCAGGAGACGTCGGGGGTCCGAGGCCCGAACCAGACGGCAGATTCGTTTGCTCGTGCCTTTCCATGCGGTTAAATTCAGCGCCGCACCTTCGGTACCTTTTGGAGCCAGCCGAATTCTGGCTGCAACACAGCGCAGCAGAAAGACAAGACGTGGCTCGGCGCTCCGACACATGCTCGTGCGGGAGTCGTGGAAGACACGTGGTAGCATTGAACAAAAAAGAAGTACTAGCGGATGCTATTTTAAAAATTACCCCTTGTAAGTCATTTTTTTTTTTCAAAATAACATCCTCGCCTGTGTATAGTTATTAGAAAAAGGAACTCAGCTTCTTCGTACGCATTCTAATACAATAATCCTTCAATGTTTGTTTGTTTGTTTGTTTTCTGGTCACGAAACTACGGCCAAAGTTTCATATAGGGACAGCGCGGTGTGGCGCGGCTGTCGGCGAGGGGGCACGAATGGCTGCGCGAGCCCTGTTCGCAGCGCCGGCTTTCCGGCCAGTGGGCTCATATTCGTTTGGTATTTGTGCTTTCTGGGGATGGGTACTTGGGCTCAGGATGGGGGCTACTTAATGGTTATCACCTGAAAGCTTGGCTGCAACATGGAGACATTGAAAACCCTGTGAGACCAACAGCGGCCACTAGTAAACCTTGATAGCGGCTGTTTTCTGGCCAACAATTAACGCGCTTCTTTTCTCTCGTTTCTTTTTATAAAAACGCGATTTTTTTACGTGGGTCCAGCCTGCGCATTCATTTTCAGCGCAACTGTCCTGCAATGTCAGTTGGAAGATCGAGCGTAGCGGTCAGTAACATACCTATATGTCTCTGGGTTGCGCCTGTCTCGGCCGAGTCCTCACTTTCACCTAAGTGCATAAGACGGCTCACATCTGGCGTTTAGCTTGTGAGAAATACTGAAATATCCCTAATGTTGAAAACAAGACGTCATGGCTGCATTTTAAGAACTGGAATACGCGCTAAAAAAGCGATCACGTGACGAATGCAGTGGCAATTTGATAGCTCTATCTTAATTTTTTGTTGTTGTTGTTGACACTTTGGGAGGCCCGTGTACTGTGCGATGTCAGTGCACGTTAAAGAACCCCAGGTGGTCGAAATTTGCGGAGCCCTCCACTACGGCGTCTCTCATAGCCTTAGTCGCTTTGGGACGTTAAACCCCATAAACCAAACTAAACCATTTATTTACACTTTGTCACGCTGTGACTACGGGGGCGCTGGTGAGTGGAATAAAATTGTGATTTTTTTGTTCATTGCTCACGTGCTGGCTTTGCGCTATCAGAATAAAAGACAAGCTGTGAGCGGCCACACAATAAACCAAAAATGAGCAATGATAAGAATCATGGAGCAACATGTACAAAACAATAAAAAGCGGTAGGGGATTAACGTAGTTAAACCGAGCAGACATGCGAACGGATGTGTTTAGCCTGTTTGGCTCATGGTTTTGCTTTGCTGGGTCGTCGGCCCGTCTGGCGACGATATTACACTCAATTTAAGCTCTGATCGCGATTAAGCTGGTCTAATATGCGTTCGCTTCACAGCTGGATGTTGATGAAGACGACGGTGTGCAATGCATGCAGGGGAGAGTGTGTTGCAGTTTAGCACGATGCGGTGGTGGTGGTGGTTGAAACATTTATTGCCAAGCAATGCAGAGGGGGCAAACCCTGCCTCCCCTTACGTGGCACGAGGCAACCCTTAAGGGGTTGCCCTTAAAGGGCAAAGCACAGTCCTTAGAGGGCTATCCGCTTCAAGGCTTCGGTAATTATCCGGCGCTGGTCAACAGCAACGGAGCTGGCCAGGAGAGTCTCCCAGTATGACTCCGCCGTGGTTGGGGATGGAGGGTGTGGGAAGGTGGGGCATGTGAGAAGGATATGAATAAAGTCTGCCTGTTTCCCGCAGAGCTTACAGGAGGAAAGGAACTGATTGGGGTAGCGGGCATGAAGAAGAATAGGGTAAAAAGCAGTACGGGTCTGGAGTCGGCGCCAGTGGGAGGCCTGGGTTAGGGTTAGAGAGGGAGCCTGTGGTGCGTAAACATGCCGGTTATCTCGGTAGTGGGTAAGGATATCTCTGAAGGTAAGCAGACGCTCCCGGGATGATGGAGGGGGTTCAAATCCAGCCCGGAAAGTGAGACCTCGGGCGAGGGAGTGGACCTCCTCGTTACCCGGGAGGCCTGCGTGTGCGGGGGTCCAGATAAGGGTTACAGGGCCGGTGGGGTGCCAGAGGTGTAGAAGCCGAGCCGCGGTGCGGGATATCAAGCCTTTAGCGAAATTGTACAGGGCGGATTTTGAGTCGGAGAGAATTTCGGTGGCAGAGGTGGAGATGAGAGCGAGCGCAATGGCTGCTTCCTCTGCAATTTCTGATGAGTCAGTGGTGATGGAGCTTGATGCGAGTAATCGGGCCTGATTGTTAGCGACGGTGAGGACCATGCGAGAGCCCGACGAGTACGCTGCCACGTCCACATAGGCTACCTCGGAACTGTCGCCGTAAAGCTTGTGCAGGGCTTTGGCGCGGGCTGCCCTGCGTTCTCCGTCGTGCTGCGGGTGCATGTTCTTAGGGATGGGATGGATTATGAGATGGGAGCGTAGGTCTGGAGGTAGGGGGGCCTCCTCGGTAGGATGGATGATCGGGGCGATGCCTAGCTGACAGAGCAGAGTGCGGCCTGCCGCGGTACCCGACAGGCGAGTCAGCTGTGCTGTTAGAGTGGCTTCTGCCAGCTCCTCAAATGTGTTGTGGGTACCGAGGTTGAGGAGCCGGGCAGTAGAGGTGCTGGGGGTAGGCGGAGGGCGACCTTCGCGCAGCTCCTGAGGAGCGCGTTGATGCGGTCTCGCTCCTTCTGCTTTAGGGGGAGGTAGTGGAATGAGTACGCCGTGCGGCTCATGATGTAGGCTTGGGTGAGGCTTAGAGTGTTCCGCTCTCGCAGACCTGCGCGCCGGTTCGCCACGCGTCGGATTAGACCGGTGACTTGCTGAGTTTGGGTCTGGAGAGCTTGGATGGTGTCGCCGTGCGCGCCGTGGGAGTGAATGACAAGGCCCAGGATGCGAATCTTTGAGACGAGGGGAATGGGATGATTCCCTAGTTTAAGTGATATGGGAGGGTTGGCGGGGTCGTGCGGCCTGTGGCGGTAAAGGAAGAGTTCCGATTTGGAAGGGGAGCAGGCTAGGCCGCGCGCGCGAACGTACGAGTCGATGATGTTGAGGGCCAATTGTAGGTTGTGTTCCATGTCGCCATCACTGTCTCGATTGGCCCAAACAGTGATGTCGTCAGCATAGAAGCTGAAATGTATGTCGGGAACTTGGGGAGTTGGTGAGGAAGTTGGAGAAGGGCTATGTTGAAGAGAATAGGAGACAGCACAGCACCCTGAGGCGTTCCCGTGCTCCCAGTGAGACACCTGGTGGGGAGCTGGTGATCGCCCAAGGTGAGTGCGACTGTGCGTTTGGAGAGGAAGTCGTGGACGTAATTGTACATCCGCGGACCTACGCCTAGGGCGTGAAGGCCTTCTAGGACGGCTGCGTGGGTAACGTTGTCGAAAGCTTTTGTTAGGTCAACACCGAGGATAGCCTTGGTGTCGCCTGCGGGGGAGTCAAGGATGTGGTGTTTGAGTTGTAGAAAGACGTCCTGGGTGGATAAGCCTGGGCGCAGACCAAACATGCGCGAAGGCATGAGGTTGTTATTCTCCAGATATCGGCTGAGCCGGGCGTGGAGAACATGCTCCATGAGCTTGCCCACACACGAAGTAAGGGAGATGGGGCGAAGGTTAACGGGGAGAAGGGGTTTGCTGGATTTGGGAATAAAGACTACTTTGACGTCTTTCCACTGAGGTGGGAGGGCGCCGCGCATCCAGCATTCATTGAAGTAGTCGGTTAGGGCTTTGACGGAGGGGGAATCGAGGTTTGGGAGTGCCTTGTTGTGCACTCCGTCGGGGCCAGGAGCTGAGGACGTGTTGAGGTGCTGAAGTTCTGCCCTGACTTCCGCCTCGGTGATCGGTCGGTCGAGGAGGTCGTTGGGTGAGCTTTTGTAGTCATGGTGGTCTGCGGAGGGATATGCGGGGAAGTACAGACCACGAAGCTCCTCGAGGAGTTCCTGCGGGGAGGCCTCGGATGTCTGTATGAGCTTTATGAGGTTGTGTTGCTGGTGTGTTTTCGAGTGAGTAGAATCAATGAGATGGCGGAATAGGTTCCAGGTCTGAGGCAGGCTCATGTCGCCGTCCAACCTGTTACAGAGGGATTCCCAATTTTGGCGAGATAGGGTCGCGGCATGTGTCTCAATCTCTTTGTTGAGCCGGGCCAGCCGGCGTTTCAGTGTTCGATTCCAGCGCTGACGCCGCCACCTCCGCTCAAGACCCGCCTTGGCCTCCCATAGGTGCATGAGATGGGAATCCATTGCGTCTGCAGGGCAGTCCTCTGGGAGGGGGCGAGTCACGGCGCGGACGTCACGCTGGAGTTGGTCGGTCCAAGTAGCTATGTCTGATATGGTGTTTAGAGTAGGAGCTGCTCGGGAGGTGCGGAATGAGTCCCATTTCGTGATGGTAGCACCACGAGGGGGTCTGCGTGTTTGGCCTGATTGTAGGAGAATCTCGATAATGTAGTGATCACTACCCAGATTGTCCTGCGTGTTACACCACGCATCGGGGGGGGGGGGGGGGGGGGGGTGAAGGTGAGGTCGGGAGTAGTGTCTGCGCAGACGCTGTTCCCGATGCGAGTAGGGGTGGTGGGGTCTGTGATAAGGGAGAAGCCGGCCTGTTGAGCTGCGAGCCATACCCTGCGTCCCTTTGGGGTGTCGGTTGTGTATCCCCAGGCCGTATGTGGGGCGTTGAAGTCCCTACAATTAGGAGGGGCATTTGTGTGCGGCGCGCTTGGCAAGCGTGAATAGTCGGTTGAAGTCGTGCCGCAGGCGTTTCGGGTGGCTGTATACGTTGAGGATGAAGAGACTGCTATCCCGAGTGTGCTGCGGCACCAGTTCGATGAGGAGATGATCTATTTCAGGGACGTCTAAGGTGTGGGAGATTGTTGTGAGCGCACGACGTACAAGGAATGCAACCCGAGGGGTGTAGGAGAAATGGGGACGATGGGAAGGTAGCTGGGTAGGGTAAGGGGATTGGAGGGCTCTTGCAGCGCGAGCACATCGGGGCCGTCTGCCCGAGCTAGGAACTGGGGAACCAGTCCCCGCTTGGAACCAAAGCCCCGACAGTTCCACTGCCAGATGGTGAGGCTAGTGCGTAGCCTCGCCATCACTGATGGGGTCGTTCGCCGTGCAGGAGTTAGAGAGGGTGTGGAGCTGGGCCTGCTTTTTAGGCTGCGCGGCGGCACAAGCTGTCGCGTAGCGAGCCTCTTGCTCCTTTAATCTTTCGTCAATTTGGCGAACGAATTCGTCTAGACGGCTAGTGAGCCTGGAGAATTCATTGGCGAAGGCCTGGATGGCCGTCTGCACCGCCGCCTGAATTCTGGCTTCCATAAGTTCTTCGAATTTGGGAGGTAGGACTGGGGTTATCTCGGCCGGGGTTGCTGTGGTCAAGGAGGTAGGGGGAGTTGCAGCCCGCTTCTTGGCTGGTGGTTCGCGAGTAGGTAGGGGTGGCGGTGGAAGAGTAGGGAGAAGTGGCGTTGGAAGAGTTGAGGTAGGAGCGGCCGGGGCCGCTGTGCCCGGGGTAGGGGTTTGGGCCTGCTGATGAGCACGCAGCTGGGCCTGGAGGTGGAGGTTGGTGGTTTGGAGGGAGATGAGCTGCATGCGGAAACGGAACAGCTCTTCATAGAGGGGGTTGGCGGGGTTCTGGGAGACTACGCCTGCCCAGCTCACCTGATTGGTGGTGCAGGTGGTGGTGGTGAAAACTTTTAATTACTGAAATAGAGTTTGGGAGCCACAGAGTGGCCACGCTACATGGTCGGCGTCCCTAGTCCGGGACACCGCATGACAATGCCCCGTCTCTAGCCCGTTTCACCAGAGCCCTTTGGGACTCAAGCGAGGAGCAGTTGAGAAGAACAGTCTCCCATGCCTCTCTGGAAGGGGTAGGGGAAGGGGGGAGGTGGGGATTTTGAGTACATGCCCACACCATGTGGAAGATATCACAGGTCTCCCCACAGTGTGGGCATCGCCCATCCGTGTTAGGATCGTAATGCTTTAAGATTCCAGGACAGAGTAGAGTACCTGTCTGCAGGCGCCTTAAAGTTCGCTCCTCCGTCTTACTCAGCCCCTTTGCAGGGGCCGGGAAAAGGCGGTGGATGTCGCTATAATGCGTTATAATTTCCTTGAATCGCAGCAGCGGCTGGTTAGTCTCCGAGCCAGAAGAGCTGGGATGAGGAGCCCGGTGAGTAAGCGCTCGGGCAGCCGCGTCAGCGGCCTCATTACCTCGTAAGCCCTGGTGGCCAGGAGCCCAAATGATTCTTTTGGGTGTTGGATCAGTGGCAGTCCGTCTTAGAATGCAAGCAGCTAAGGGGGAGATCTCCCCTGCCAAGTAATGATCACATTCTTTTCGGGAGTCCGTAATGATGATTCTCGAATTGGCGTGGGCGGCAGCAAGCGCTATCGGCCGGGTGCTTGGGCAGGTGGCCTCGGGGGGACTGGAGGTGGTGGTGGCCTGGTTCCGGTCCAGGACCGGGACCGGGCCTTGGGCTTGCTAGTGCTAGGCGGCTGTTTCGGTGCGGCAGGCTGCAGGACCGAGAAGGACTCCGGGGTGAGCCGCGGGGCCGGCGGCTTGCGGGTCGTGGAACGGCTGCGGTGTTGGGATGGAGCCTTACTGGTGGAAGCCTGGCTGGCGTTTGCCTCTGCGGCGCGCTTGGCATCCCAATACCTCTTTTTGACGAGGTATGGAGTGCGGAAGCGCGCCTTGCACGTTCTGTCCGCCGTCAGGTGTTCTTTGCCGCAGATCTTGCATTGCGGCGTGCAGGTGTGGTCCTCGGAGGTGTCTATTTGGTCGCAGCCGGGGCAGCGTCGTTGTTTGGTAGCCGGGCACACATCCGCGCGGTGGCCGAGTGCGCCGCAGTTGAGGCAGTGCTAAATCTTCTTTTTAAACAGGTAGCATCTGTAGAGGACGGAAGAGTAATAGATGTGCTTGGGCACCCAGTCTTTTTCGAAGAGAATAATGATGGACTGTCGAGCCCATCTGTCTAAAGTCGAGGATTGGAGGGTTCCGCTCGTGGCTGAGACGGTCCTTGATATCTTCGTATGAATTATCGAGAGGGACCCCATGGACCACGCCGCGGGCGCAGTCCTCCGGGGCTGCTTAGTAGGAATATATGTTATAGGATGTTCCTTTGATGAGCACGGACTTGATGGCGAGGTTGCGGAGTCGGCGCTGCGGGTCGGGAGTGTTGATGAGGATGAGGTGTTGGGGGGTATTGATGATGACGGTGTCAGGCTTGGCCTCTTGAGGTCCGAGGCGGGCTGCTTCCAGAATGGCATCGCGAAGCACAGCGCCATTCCCGGTCTGAAGGTTGAGGCCGCCACGGGGACGAAGGATGATCTTATGATCGTCGATGGGTTGCTTCGGGTGGCGTAGCGAAGACAGTTGGGGCGGCCGGGGCAGGCGTCCGGCCGAGGCTTGAGGCAGATTCGGAGTAATGGTGGGAGGAGAGTTGCGACTTGAGCATCGCTTGTCGTGCGCTGATTGCCAGCCTTTGGTAGAGGTCAGTGCCGAGGGTGATATGTCTTCTCCCTCTACTACAATGGGTTCCATGCCGCCTTCGAGGCACCGACGCGCCGGTGGTCCGAGCGCGAAGCTGCGTCTCTAGCGGCGTTCGGAATCAGTGGATGCTGCGTCGCGAGGCTTAGCCTCTTAGCGCAGCGCTGTGAGGAAAAGATATGAACTTGCCTCTTGATGTGTCCAAACCGGGAAAAGTTGGTATCGGCAGGTTCCTGACGAGAAGCGGAGGCTGATATTACTAGTTTCAGACGGCTGTGATGAGTTAACCCGGTCGTAAAGGATGAAGTTTGCGGAGCGCATGTGAAGCGCGTCCGCTCACACGGCCTCCGAACCTAGCACGATGCGTGATCGGCTGCTGGGATCGCCTAATGCTCTCGTACAGTGGCCAAAGAAGCTGATCTGTTCGTGCCGCCGGGGGTTCGAAACCCAGTCGCGGCAATAATAATTTTATTTCTGTGCCCTCAGGGTCAGGGACGACACAAGATTCTTGGTTGGGTTTGACCCCGTGAAGTAGTGCTTTCGCACCAAAAGCCATAAGCACATTGAAGAGTACAGCTGTCTGAAATGCAACATCGTCACAGATTCGTGTTCAAGTACGCTGGTAGGCCTTCGAATATCAGTGGGACGGGGGCGGGCCTGAGTTTCAGCTTCTCGCGTTGGAGCGACACTGCTTCTCCGTTGATCGCAAACGCGTAAGACCGAATTAAATCCGCGGGGGAAAATGCCTCTCTCAGACACGGACATGCTTGGAGTCGAACACGGTTTCCTGTCGGGGTATCGCCAGATCATATTTTACGCTGTTCGCCGTCGTTCGGCAGACAGAACAGCGAAGCCTTTTCCTGCGTACCTCCGTAGCCGAAGCGGCAACTCGTCACGCAGCAAGTATTCGGCATCGCAGGCTTGCGCGTCACGTACACTGCACCTGTTTTGAGAACGAAGGCAATGTCAGAAGAGTGAATATTTGCTGCCACACCGCCTGCGTCCCATTCCGCCCGTAGGCTCACGGCCGTAGAGACGCTCGCTTGCTCGCGTCGTTGTCCCTAGATAGAGTTGGAGGCGGCTCCAAACATGCACTTTGCCCTCCCCTTATATACGCTCGCGATATCACCCAGTCCACACGAACCCTTCCTGTACCCTCTGCCGCCACCCCAAAGCCACCCTCGACCATATTCTTTTCCTCTGCCCGGCGGATCCTCCCCCGCGGGGCCTGGAGCACCTTACCTCATGGGAGGCTTGGGAGACCCTACTACGCTCCGAGGACCCGGCCAAGCAAGCCATCGCCACCGGCCGGGCTGCCAGCGTCATGAGCCTCCGGGACATGAACGTTTGAGTGCAGTGGGGCCGTGCGGGGGCCCAAGGACCGACGTGTCCAAAACTCCCTTGTTATAAATAAAGTTTTCATCATCATCATCATCACTGGAAAATTTTCACAGTATCGCTTTCCTTTTCCGCGTGCCGGTGGCGAGTCGATTGGCTGATGCGGGTCACGTGACTTCGCGCTGCATTATCCCTTCCAAGCCCGCGAGCGGAATACATGCTTTCTGCGGGAGTTCCTTTTTTTCAGTCTGTTCGTAGACTCGTAAATGCGAGAAATTCCCAGGCGTCATGCCTGGCTGCTGTGCCTTAGGGTTCAGCAACAGGTATCAGTCAGAAAAAGCATTTTTCTGCATTCCTGAAGCATAAAATTATCGGCAACGGCGGTAAATAGGGAGGGAAAACTTCGTGGCATCAAGGAACACCCGCTTGTGCAAAGTAATCAAGCTTGTTCACTTATATGCTACACATTCTGTTCGTTTAACCGCAAAATAAGGGCAGGAAATACGCAACGCGCATAACTGAAACAGATGTTTAAATTTCAACGCAGTATGCCGCACGCGCGGGGGAACAAGTCGCGTACATTTTGCTTGCGTTATTGTGCGAAGCCCACAACTTAGAACTGCGTAGCCAGCCGGTAAGAGATCCGTCTCGATTCAGTTATGCAAAAATACAGTGTGCACGCGCGTGCTTGCATGTGGGCGCGAATGTGCGACCGCTCTTGGCTTGTTATTAAGGCGAATGCCTTTAATGTCTCATCGTTGTAAGCAGCAGTTGTCGACAGAAATGTCACGCTTTTCAGTTGGTCGAAACGGTCGTGACGTCACAGTGCGCCGATTTTAAATGGGGCCAATTGTACTTTGGCTAGTAACCATGCAACCAATTGAAGGGATCATATAGTGACGCTCCAAGAAAGTGGCACTGAGCTTAGTTAATTGCTTAATTACCCCATTAGCCTAATTAACTTTTCTAGTCAGGCCATATAAATAAATAAAACCGAGTAGGAAATTGGTCGAGCTCGGGAATCGAACCACGCTCTTCGGAGTGCGAGACGAGCATGCTATCCACTCCGCCATGCCAGCTCGATGAATTCGAATGAACAAAGGCGCGTCTAGTGAATACGGTGTCTTCGCTCACTGCCATTTTCCTCCCTTCCCTTCCGGCGAGTTTTAGGTGTCCACCGAGATATGAGAGACAGATATATTTCCTTTCCTCAAAAACCAATTTACCGACGAGTGAGGCGTAGAACCGAATGGGCGATGGCGTTCTATGAACTCCCTGGCAGCGTTGCAAGACGCTGTCGCGTTCCACTCTTAGAGGCGAAGCTTAACATCTTAACCACACATCAGTGACCGCACTTTAGGTCAAAAAAGTGTACCCCCCCCCCCCCCGAATTTTGGCGGGTGTCCACCGAGATATGTGAGACAGTTACTGCGTAATTTCCTTTCCTCAAATACAATTTTTATTTTCTTCATTACGGGCTCTCTTTGTCACTCTGCTTTCACTCCCACTTCCTCCCTTCCTCTACGGTGCGGTTCAGGTGTCCACCGAGATGACAGAGAATTACTGCGCCATTTCCTTTCCTGAAAAAGCGTTGCGTTCAAACGGCAAGGCATCGCGCCGAGCGGGTGGTGGCGTTCCGTGGCAGCGCTACAACACGCTGTCGCGTTCCACTCCTAAAGGCGAAGCTTAAGCGTCATTAATTAGCAGTTAATTTGTATTCAAGCATTAATCAGTAATTAACCGTTAATTAGTGATTTGTCATCACTTAGTAATTAGTACTCAATTACATGTGACGCCACCAGTGCCACAGAAGCAGCGAAAGTGGTTCGGAAAACGCTTTCGCCTCTACCCACTTTAGACAGTCAAAGTGCCCCCTGAATTTTTGTAAATGTTGATATACCTGAAATTTACCTGCACATTTTATGGGTTAAGAGGTACTGTAACGGCATACGACCTACGCTAACCAATAGCGCGCGCGCTGCGGTATGCAAATAAAGAAGAGGCGCGGGGCGAGCGCGAGGGGAGAGCGCGCGGCGCTAGCGCGAGAGGTAGAGAACGGAAGAGAACCGCCGCGGCCGGTTGTGTCTGGGTCTCCTGCGTCTCTCTGTGCCTTTCTCTGAGCGGGCCCGCCGTCCCGTAACATTTGGTGGCAGCGGTGGGATCATGCCGCTCACCCGCTCCCAGAATCAGGTACCCGACGTGCCAGTCGACAGGACTCCGCCACCAGCCGACGGCGCCGACGACGCAGCGGCCGGCACCGCTAGACCTGGGCGCTCGGAGGGGCTCGGTTCTCCGCAGCGGCTGGACGCCGGTATTGAGCGCCTCCTCGATATTGTTACTCAGCGGATGGACGCATGGGAGGCCCGTCTGACTGCCCAGGCTGGGGAGATGGAGGCGATCCGGCGCGACTTCCGTCGCCTTCTGCCAGTCGAGCCGAACACGGGTCCGGTGCCTCTGGACGTCCCCGCCGCCGCTGTACCCGGCTCTGCCGTCGGTGTACCTGCGGTCCTAGCCGCCAATAGCGTGCTCGGCGCGGGCGCATCATTGGACGTCGTGGAGTTGCCCACGTTCGACGGCACCATTTCGTGGGATGCTTACCGCATCCAGCTGGACAGTATTGCGGCGGCGAGAGGCTGGCACGAGCAGATGAAGGCACGGATGCTCGTCGCCAAACTGAGAGGCCGCGCGACTGAGCTGCTGCAGAACGTGCCGCCCGACCAGCTGGGCTCTTATACTGTCCTGGCGGGCCTCCTCGCCGACCACTACAGTGCCTCAGGTCACCCCCGTGTGCAGTACCGTCGCCTGCGAACCCGCCGTCAAGAGCTCGGGGAAACATACCAGGACCTCGCCGCCGCCATTGAGCGCCTGGCTCTGCAGTCGTTGTCGGGGGCGCCTCAGAACGCCGTGGCCCTGGTCGGCACTGTGGTGTTGCATGAACACCCCGGCAAGGCCCGCAACGGGCCGCTGAAGGACACGACTCGGTTCCGAGTGGAACAAAAGCGGGCTTGCGCCCGTTCCCCACGGTTTTATTCACACAGCAAACAAAGTCATTGTTGTTAGATCAGATTTACAAATCAGCTAAGTGAATTGTGTGTCGACCTAAGAGGGCGCCACACAACATCGTCTCCCCCTAGGAAATAATGTTAAGCTATTGCGAAAAATACTGCTCTCTTAACATGTGCCACGAGACAGCAAACATTATACAATGGTCATCAAACAGAAACTATCCGATTTTATGGCTGTGCTATTTCTGTTATGACGTGTTCAAGGCACACAAATGTCTCATTTCAGCAGTCATTACACATGGCAAAAGAAAGCACACACATTATACAGTGACTATGGGCACGACATACGATCAATTTCACCCAGAAACAACACTAGATTTGTACATCCACCGTAACAGAGAACACACAAGGAGATTCATCATTATACACAACCTATCACAACATCATTGTGCGCTGAATGCGAAAACATGAGGAACTTGCAAAGAAAGCAAAGTGAGTAAAGATCACAGCGATACAGGAGTATTCATTCATTACCCGCTTTATAAAGTCTCCATGACTGGCCCACTGGCCACGGACAGCTCAGTCGCGACTACAGGCCAAGAAAAACAGGTGTGCTACCCTTCGCTCCAGAACTACATCTGGTAGTCTACGGCCCAGAAAGGTGGTTTCCGCTGACGCACTGGGCGCCCGCGGCTGTGCGAACTGGAAGTCCCTGGGTCGCTTTGCTCCGGAAAACTACAACTGCTGTCCTCTGTGGATTCGTGCGCAGTGGTGCGGCCACTTTCGGCTGACTTTGACGGCCTATATTCCTTCCCCCCCTCGTTGCGCGAAGCGTTATCCAGGGTATCTGCAACAGGAGGCGACACATTTTCGGACATTTCGGCACTTGTTTCAGCTAGAAGTTTGTTTCGAGTTGCTGCCATTGCATTATCAGCAGCGTGTGCTAAGCCTGCATAGGAATAATCTATGCTTGGCGGGCTTGGAATATTTTCTGGGGCCGGCAGTACCCGGACCAGTTTAGAAGCATTCCAGACCTTACCATCACTCAGTAAAAAAGTGCTTGGACCAACCTGTCGCTGGACTTTGAAAGGTCCAATGTATTTGGATGGACCTGTTCTGAATGACCGCACCTTCACTGTGTCACCGATTTGCACGGCCGTTGGCTTTGCGCCTCTACGTCTATCAACGTAGTATTTCATTTGCTGTTGCTTATTTTCAACCCTTTGTCGCACCTGTGTTTGCTCCGAAGATGTGTGTTCTGGAGACGTTGCTGTAGCGGAAGTTTGAGGCAAGTTCCAGGTGCTTTGCTGCGAATTATGAAAGGAAGTACAGCTCATGTCGAGTTTCGAGCGCGGTTGCCGGCCGTGCAGCAGGACTGCAGGTGACACGCCCGTAGTTGAGTGGGGTGTGAGCCGGTACCATCCCAGATGTTGCAGGACAGCTTGTTTAACGGGTTCTCCTTGGAGTTGAGCTATTTGAATGGTCTCCTTCAAAACTCTGTTGAATCTTTCAATAAGACCATTTGCTTGAGGGTAGTAATTTGATGACCGCAAATGCTGTATGCCTCTCTCTTTTAGAAAGTCTTTGAATTGTCTCGAAACAAATTGTGGCCCATTATCTGTAACTATCGAGTCTGGAAAACCCTCCCTGCTAAAAACAGAGATCAGAAAGTCAATGACATCCTGGGATGTTACTGAAGGAGTGAAGTAGACTTCAGGCCATCTGGAATAATAATCCATTAACGTTATGGCATACGTTGGACTCGGCGGAATGTTCAAAGGCCCCACAATGTCCATGGCTAGCTTCTGCCAGGGGCGGTCCGGCCAGGGAACTGGCTGGAGGGGTGTGAAGGATGGCTTAGCTGACTTGTCAGCTGCTTGACATATGAGACAGTGTTTGATGCATTCCTCTACCTGTCTATCAAGCTGTGGCCACCAGTAGCGTTCTCTTAGCAGTTCTTTTGTGCGGACTATGCCCGGATGTGATTCATGGGCCAACTGTAGGAAAGTGGGACGAAGTACTTCAGGAATTACCACGCGATCTGCTCGCATTAGTAGACCATCTACAAAGGATAATTCCTCTTGGATGTGAAAGAATGGCACAAGATCAACTGACAGAGCCTTCTTGTGCACCCAGCCCTTGCTGAGCTGACTGATGACCTTTTGCAGGGTAACGTCAGAAGCTGTTGCATTTTGTACAGTTGCCTTGTCGACTACTGGTGTTACCAGGGAAACAATTTCTTCCTCCTGATTGTCCGAATTTTCTGCGACGGGCAGCCTGGACAAGGCGTCTGCCACATAATTCTGTGTGCCCTTGCAGTACTCTATTTGGAAATTGTAATTCAGCAACCGAGCTGTCCAACGAGAGATGCGTAGTGGTCGGCGACCCGAATCGCCGGCGGAAAGCAAAGCAACCAATGCCTGATGATCGGTTCTGAGTGTAAAACGTCTACCCCACAGATATACATGCCACTTTTCGCAAGCAAACAAACAGGCTAGTGCCTCACGTTCACCAACTGAGTATTTTCTCTCAGCCGGCGACAGAGCGCGTGACGCAAAAGCAATTGTATGAAGGTGCGACCCTTCTTTCTGCTGTAGTACAGCTCCCAAGCCAACGTCTGAGGCGTCAGTGGTGACTACGACAGGTAATTCCGGGTTGAACATTTGCACAACAGGTTTGCATGCCAAACGTGCCTTAACTTGATCAAAACTATTCTGAGCTTCCACCGTCCATTCAAATGATTGACCTTGTCGGAGCATTTTCCGCAACGGTTCCACTAAATCTGCATAATGATGCAGGAACTTGGCGTAGTAGCCAGCTAGACCTAGGAATGATTGCAGCGACTTGACGTTCGTAGGGGAAGGTGCATTAACTATAGCTTTGATTTTCGATTCCATGGGAGAAATACCCTGGGCCGACAGGCTGTGCAACAAGAATGTGAGTTCCCTTACTGCAAAAACACATTTCTGATTCAATTTCATTCCTGTTGTGGAAATGCGAGACAGCACTTCCTTCAAGTTGCGATCGTGCTCCGCCTTGGTCCGTCCCCACACCAAAATGTCATCCAAATAGCACACTACGCCCGTACAGCTTTTCAACACGTGTGACATAAGCTTTTGAAATGTAGCCGGAGCAGAAGCTAAACCAAAACAGACTCTTTTAAACCTAAATAGTCCTTCATGGGATATGAACGTTGTTAACTCACGACTTGTTTCTGTGAGTCCCACTTGATGGTATGCTGAAGCCAAGTCCAGCTTTGAGAACCACGTAGCTCCTGCGAGCAACTGCAAGAGTTCCTCCGTGTGCGGAAGTGGGTAGTCGTCGACGACAATAGCTTTGTTGGGCTCCCGCAAGTCCACACACAGGCGAAGGGAGCCATCCTTCTTTTTCACGACGACCAGCGGAGACACCCACTCCGATGCGTCGACGCGTTCGATGATGTCCTCGCGCTCCAGGCGCGCGAGCTCGTCGGAGACTTGTTGTCGCAGTGCTAGCGGAAGGCGTCTCAGCTTCGCACTGACGGGAGGAACATCTGGTCGGCGGTTGATTTGATGGACGTAGTCCTTGACAAAACCGAGCTCACTCGAAAACAAGGCTTCAAATCCTGGCGGTGTGTTCTCCGGAACCTCGAACGAATGACAAGTGGCTTGGAGACAAGTGAGGGTTGACCCCATCACGTTGATGTGCAGTTTCTGAATGGCGTCAAGGCCCAGCAACGAAGATCCTTGTCGAGTGACATGAAAAGTTACCGATGCTTGAGTATCGTTGTACTGTATGTCAGCTTCGAAGGTGCCCAGTGTGGGAATCAACTTGCCGGAGTAGTCCCGGAGAGCCAGGGTTGACGACGACAGAGTGTAGAAGCGTGCAAAATATTTCCGAAAATCAGCATTGTTGACAAGAGAAACGGCAGCCCCAGTGTCGACAAGTAGAGGAACTGGGTTTCCTTTAAGCGTTACGGTAGCTATTATCTCTTTCTTATTTTGTGGCAATTCTATGCCCAGAATATGCGGAGAATTCAGGATGTGTACTTCCTCCACGGTAGAGGCCGGCGCCTGCGACGCGCGAAGTGTCGCGGACTGATGCTGTGAGCGACAGACTAGAGCGAAGTGTCCAATTTTCCTACAATTGTTGCAACGACGATTGCGGGCTGGACAGTTTCTTGCGTTTGCATTATGTTTCGGAGAGCCACAACGATAGCAATACGGTTGACGACCCCCTTCCTGGCTTTCTCGCTCGAACTCCGGGCGCCTTCTTCCATCTTGGCTGCTTCTACCTCCTTCGTGGGTTCCGGGGACGCCACGGTGGAAACCCGACGCTGTGTAACTGCGCCATCCGCCTTCTTGCTCACGAGCACGAGCGGGCGTTCGAAAACCTGAAGTTGCTTGACGAATGCATCCCTGTTCGATCGTCGGATTTTCCGTTACAGGTTCGTCGACGCGATAAACCGGCGTTCCCTCATAAGCTGCATTTGCTTGCTGTACGGCTTCTAAAGCTTTGCCAATTTCTTCTGCCTTGGCCAGCGTAAGCGTTCGGCCAGCGTTCAGAAAACGTTCGCGCAACGCTGGGTTTGAGACGCCTTCGATGATCTGATCTCGGACGCGCTCGTCGAACGCCGAGCCAAATTCGCACGTCAACGCAAGTTGTTTAACTGCCGCTACATACTGGGTAAATGGCTCACCGGGCAGTTAAAGTCTCCGGAAAAAACGGTGTCTCTCAACGATGAAATTCGTTGTGTCTGCGAACAGCAGGTCCAAGCTCCCGACTAACTGTGTGTATTCGTCTGTGGTCGTCGCTTCTGTGGCAGGCTCAAGCGGCGTCTGCGGAAGTGCTTCAGACGTTATGCCGGCGACTGCGGACGCTTGCCTAGTTTCTTCATTGTTGAAATGCTGGCGCTGTCCCTCTGCTCCGAGCAGCGTGAGAAGGAGTGCCGCTTTCCGCTCCGGTGCCCAGTCGCTACCACCGGCCGACAGGAGGTACGCCTCGAAAAGTTTCAACCAACGCTTCCACGGCACTGCAGGCGAACCGGGCGCAGACAAAAACGGCGCGGGAGCGAGGCCTGACGCCATGCTGACGCAAAGTCTCTAAAGTTGCAGGAGAAGGTGGAGCGGGGCAGCAAAACACAGGGCCAGTCGAAGCAAATGGTACGTCAGTCGGGGCAAGCGTACAAACGTCACTTACTGTGATCCCATCCTCGTCGCCAAAATGTGGTGTTGCATGAACACCCCGGCAAGGCCCGCAACGGGCCGCTGAAGGACACGACTCGGTTCCGAGCGGAACAAAAGCGGGCTTGCGCCCGTTCCCCACGGTTTTATTCACACAGCAAACAAAGTCATTGTTGTTAGACCAGATTTACAAATCAGCTAAGTGAATTGTGTGTCGACCTAAGAGGGCGCCACACAACAGGCACCGAGGCATTCGTCGACGCCATCCGACTCCCTGAGGTGCAGCGCTTGGTCCGCTCTGGGCGTCCTGAGTCCGTCCGCGCCGCCATGGCGCTCGCCGTCGAGGCGGAATTGACTTTGCTGGCCACGTGGGGATCGCCACCGTCTTCCGAGCGCAGCGTCCCGGTGCTGGCTCCTCGGTTCTCCGTCCCCACAGCGGCCTCTACCCGACGCAGGCGTAATGACACCCGCACGACCTGCTTCCGCTGCGGCCTGAGGGGACACTACGCGAGGGACTGTTCTGGCCCTCCGACGTCGGAAAACGATTCGGTGGAACGGTGCCCCTGGATAAAGTCCGTCCCCGCAATCCTTAGTTCGCCGCGTCCCCTTCTTTCGTCGGCTTCGATGACAACTGAAGCTCCCTACGTGCTCGTTGACGTCGCCCTGCTTGATCGGCACGTAGCGGCCTTGGTCGACACCGGAGCGGCTGTTAATGTGCTCGACAAATCGCTTATTGTCAACGCGCCCCACCTGCTTCTTCCAGCCGCCAAAACCCGGCTCGTAGCTTTTAACGGCGCCCCGGTGGAGCAAGTCGGACGTGTTACCGTCAACCTGACAGCACTCGGAAAGACCATCTCCACCGAGTTTGTTGTCGCGGACAGCCCTATTTGGCCAGTGGTCCTCGGGTGCGGGTGGTGCCAGCAAGCCGGAGTCGTTCTCAATTTTACCACCACGGAACCACGTGCGAGCCAAACTCTGTGTGGGCCGGGTTGGCTTAGCTGGATTTCCAGCCTCGGTGTCACCCTGTGGCAGTCCCTGGTGTCGGCGACCAAGCGTGCTTCAGGATCTGTGCGCTACCTCGGAACGAAGTGGCCACGTCGAGTCAAGCCAGTCGACGTCACTACCGTGACTGTGGCGACCGCCGTGACTCTGCCACCGGGTGCGGCAACTTGGGTGCATGCCAAGTCTCACAATCCGATCACAGCGGATGTGATTTTCGAACCTACCCGGTGTTCGGCTCCAGCCCGAGAGATGACCTCCCCTCGAAGCCTTCTGTCTGTGCTGTGAGGTGCAAGCCACTCGCCGCCTGGAACAGCCAAACTCATAAGTGGCCTGGCAACCCTGACTGGCTCCGTGCGTTCCCTCTCGGAGTGCCGAGGCGGGGAGAGAGCCTTCAGCCGCGAGCGGAGACGCCGCCGTCTGTATTTCAAGCCCTCTGTTTGTAACTGTTGTTCAACGGTAGAATAAATGCATCCGTGCTCACATATGGCGCAGGCGACGTCCCGAACCTCGGTGTAGCCCGCCCATTCGAAGCCGCAAGCCACTTCACCGAAAGCCAGAGTCAACGTGTGTCGAGCACCAGCAGCCGAAGCCCAACGCCCGTCTCACCGTCGCCGCCGCCGCCATGCCGCTCATAAACTGGGAGGAAGCCACCGCCTCGGACCTCGCTGGTTTTACAGCGCAATTCTTGCGAGATGAACTATCGCAACGCAATTTAGACAATACTGGTTCCAAGGACGAACTTATTTCTCGCATCCTTGCTGACACTGCCGCAAAACGAGTCCTGCTACCGGAAACAACTGGATCAGTCACCGAGACGCAGCCCGCTCCAACTCAAGGTGACCAGTTTTTCCAACCTATGCCAGTGTTCAGCGCCGACCCCGTACAGAATATGCAGATTTTGACCGCCTACCTTCAAAATCAACTAGCTTTGTCACTGTCACAAGCCTCTACGAGAGCAGTGCACGTAACAACTTTGCCGGACTTGTCATCAACGCTTCCGACGTTCAGTGGCGACGGAGGGTTATCCGTAACCCGATGGATAGATGATCTCGAGCGCACCCAACAGCTTGCCTCTTGGGAACCCGCTACCCTGCTAGCCATCGCCCTCTCAAAACTTCGTGGCCCAGCCGCTGACTGGAAGGAAATCACTGGCCACCAGCTAAAAACTTGGTCAGAGTGGAAGGAAGCGCTTATAGCGCAGTTCGGCGAGCGACTGTCGCTTATACAGTGGCAGGAACTTGTCGGTGCGCGTGAGCAAAGCCCCGGTGAGAGCCTGGTTACCTATACTCTCGCCAAGCTCAAGATAATTAGAAGGTGCCCGCTTTCATTGACTGACAAAGAGCGCATCGAGTATTTAATTCAGGGCATCCGTGATGAGCAAGTGGCTACAGCGATCGTCGTTCAACGCCCGAAGACTGTCCAGGATTTCGTCAGCATCGCTTCAGAAGTTGATCGTGCCATGGTCCACTCCCGCATGACTAGACTGACAAAGCCATCCGCGCCAATTTCAAGTCGACAGCCGCATCCTGTCACCTCCAGTGCTACAGCTACGACCGAGAGCACTGCAGACATCCGCCAGCCTTCCCAACCTATAAATAGCACCTACCAGCAACCAAACCGTGCAAGGCTGCCGCCCTCAAGAATATCCAACCTGCCACCTGCTGACCAAGAACATCGGTACGAGGCAATCTCTTCCAAGTATGGTGCACCTGCCTACAGACGAGGGCAAGACCTAAGCGAAGCAGTATGTTATAGCTGCAAGAAAAAGGGCCATCTGGCTAGCAACTGCACTGAGAAAGGACAGCCCTCCCGAGACAAGACGCAAACAATCCCTAAAACGCCAACAGCTTGTGTTGGCCGCACTGAGGACCCTTTGCTTGGATCCATGCTCAGGTGTGCGGTTATCACTGCTCACGTCAAGGGCCTTGGAGAGATCAATGCCTTCCCAGACAGTGGTTCGAACGTCACTATCCTCGCTGCCAGCCTAGCTGAAAACCTCAGCATAGAGCCGTGGACAAAGCCACCCCTTCTCGTCGTAGGAGGAGCCTCCGTCGCGCCTCAGGGATCTGTCTTCTTGCAAATCAGCGTAGGCCCCCTCTCTGCAATTGTGGAAGCCGCAGTCCTTCAGAGAAATGCCCTTCCCCTTATTCTGGGAGAGGACTGGTTTTATGCTGCTCAAGCGGAACTTCATTTCAGACCACCATACCTTCCTGTTATCTGCCAGCCCTCTACAAACACTGTCGTGCTGTGCAAAGAGGAACTGTTACCGCGTATGTCCATTGCAGTGATACTTAAAACATCAACTTTGTCTCGCTTTGACCCACCGCATACCACCAGCGAACCCCTACAAGTGGATTTTGAACCAGACGAACACGAGCCCGTGTGGAGCAAGCTCACCAAGGCAGCCCAGTCTCAAACTCAGCCAGCAGACTACAAGAGCCCAGCCCAGCCAGCCTCATGCAGCGTATTTCCTTCTGAGCCATGTTCATCCACGCCCAACAGTTTCCCTGATATCATCATCGGGACCCAACTCAAGCCCGAAGAACAGCAAGCAGTGAAGCAAATAGTGCACCGCCACCCACGTCTCTTCGCTACCAGCCCGGATGACATTGGCCTTTATGAAGGCATCGAGCACGAGATCAACTTACTGCCGGATGCAAAGCCTTATGGACGGCAACCATACCGCTACACAGCCAGTGATCGGAAGTTCCTCGAAACCCAAACAGCATCTCTTCTTCAAAATGACATCATCCGTTCTTCATCTAGACCTTGGAGATTTCCTGCCATTGTCGTGACGCAGAAAGACAAAAAGAGCCGCTTCATCCCGAACTTCTCGAAAGTTGCCGCACCTCTGCAAGCTGTCATCCGAAAGGCTGACTTCGAGTGGACAGTTGAGTGTCAACAAGCCTTTGAAGCCCTTCGTGCCGCACTTACAACAGCACCTATACTGGGACACTTCCACAATGAAACTGGTGTGCCTACAACCTCTACAAAAGATGTCTTGAAACATCTCCACTCAGTGTTTTACAGGTTCGGTGCTCCTGACCATTGTTTGTGTGACCATGCCAAGTCATTTGAATCACACCTGTTCAAGAACTTCATGCATATGCATGGTGTGAACATACACTTCGCAGTAGCTTACAGTGCAGCTAACAACGGACTGGTGGAACGTGCCAATGCCACACTTGTGACCGTCCTCCGAAAACTGTGCAACAATGATCAGGCACTGTGGGTCTCCAAACTCGATGAAGCAGCTTTCGCTGTCAATGTAACCCGCCACAGAAGTACAGGATTTTCGCCATTCGAGCTTCTGTTTGGATTTTTGCCGAAACTCCCATATCAGAAAGTCCGCACAACGCAAGCCGCCGACATTCGTGACAGGCTTATGAACTTGCCAGACCTTCGCAGCGAGGCTGCGAGTAACTCCCAGGAAGCTCAAAGGAACCGCAAGAGAATCTACGACCGCACCCACCGCAGCGCCTCATTTGACGTCGGAGACTTTGTCTGGGTGCGAAGACAAGAGCCAGTACTTGGCGGAACTGAAAAGCTCGCGTCAATGTTCAAGGGACTCTACCAGGTGACACGGAAAAGGACACCCGTCACCTACGACGTTCGGCGCATAACGAACTCCGCCACACCCTCACCAGATGCGCGTACAGTGCACATAAGTCAAATGAAACTGTACCACCCTCCGTACTTTGATCCAGTGCTAGTGGAGCCCACATGCGAAGCCGTGCAACCTATCCCGAGTCCTGATGAAGACAATGCCGAGCAAAGGCCACCTATGACCAATGAGCCGGATCAGCCAACTGGTTCAGCGAGTCAGCGACCTCAGCGTCACCGTGCACCACCCAAGCGACTGCTTGACTACGACTTTGCCTTAGTAGACTAATGTTCCTGTCCAAGAGGACTTGGACTTGCAGGCGGGGTGGGATGTGAGGTGCAAGCCACTCGCCGCCTGGAACAGCCAAACTCATAAGTGGCCTGGCAACCCTGACTGGCTCCGTGCGTTCCCTCTCGGAGTGCCGAGGCGGGGAGAGAGCATTCAGCCGCGAGCGGAGACGCCGCCGTCTGTATTTCAAGCCCTCTGTTTGTAACTGTTGTTCAACGGTAGAATAAATGCATCCGTGCTCACAGTGCTCAATTAAGAGGCCCACGTGTTAATGCTTAATATCAGCCGCGCACCACTCGTGCTGACTCCCGGCACGCAATTGGGTGCAGCGTCAGTCTTGGACTCAGAATCACCGGTTGCGTCTTTGCAGCATGAAAAACCATCTCAACACACTCCAGCGCCGGCGGTCCTATCATGGGACCGCCTCTCTGAAGGCCTTGCTGCTCGAGCATCGCAGTTGCCTTGCTCTAAGCGCCAGTGAACTCGGGTGCACTTCCTGGGCCCAACACCGGATCAACACCGAAAACCGTGGGCCTATTCATCACCAACCTCGCCGTGTCGCGCCAGCTGAACGGAGAGTCATCCAGCAGCACGTTTGCGACATGCTTGACCAGGGAATCATCGCCCCTTCTTGTAGCCCTTGGTCCTCCCCTGTCGTCCTTGTGCGCAAGAAGGATGGAACACTCCGCTTCGGCGTTTATTACTGCAAGTTGAACGCTATCACTTGTCTCGACGTGTACCCGCTGCCCCGCCTCGACGATGCACTTGACCGCCTGAAGGGGGCCCGTTATTTTTCCACCCTGGATCTGCTCTCGGGCTACTGGCAGGTGCCTGTTCACCCCGATGATGTGGAAAAGACTGCATTCGTGACTCCCGACGGCATCTACCAATTCAACCGTATGCCCTTCGGTCTCTCAAATGCTCCAGCCACCTTTCAGCGCCTCATGGACCGCGTCTGAGGCCATATGAAGTGGACTATGGCGCTGGTCTACCTGGATGACGTCATTGTCTATGCGGCCACGTTTGATGAACACCAAAGGCGACTCAAACTCGTCCTCGAAGCCCTTACCTCAGTTGGGCTTCGCTTAAAACCAAAGAAATGTTTCTTCGGTTTCGCAGAGGTCACGTACTTGGGCCACGTTGTGAGCCGGCATGGCATCCGTCCCGACCCGGAGAAGCTAAAAGCGCTTACGGCTTACGAAGCTCCCACCACTGCCAAGGAGCTCAAAAGTTTCCTCGGATTTGCTTCATACTTCCGTCGTTTTATACCCAACTTTGCCAAGCGAAGCGCTTCGTTGACCGCCCTACTGAAGAAGAATGCAGCGTGGAGTTGGACACCGGCCCAACAGCTCGCGTTCCTTGACGTCAAGCACGCGCTCCTCGAGCCTCCTACGTTGGCCCATTACAACGAATTGGCCCCCATCGTCCTCCACACGGATGCCAGCCAAGATGGGCTCGGCGCTGTCCTTCTGCAGGAAGACGAGTCTGGTGACCATAAAGTCCTAGCTTATGCCAGCCGCCAGCTTTCCGACGTTTAGCGCCGCCGCCACTCTTCAGAACTCGAGTGCCTCGCCGTTGTCTGGGCCGTCGAGAAGTTTCGTCCCTACTTGTACGGCCGTCACTTTACCATCGTCACGGACAATAGCGCTCTGACTTGGCTGCAGCCTGCCAAACACTTAAATGTCAAGATTGCACGCTGGTCCCTGCAACTTCAAGAGTATGATTTCACCATAGTGCATCGGCGCGGCTCTGCACATCAGGATGCCGATTTCCTTTCTCGCCACCCTTGTTCCGTGACGGCTTTGACGGACCTCAGGACTGCGCAAGCGCAAGATCCCGACGTTGCTGCCATAATCCACTCCCTTGGCACCGCCGTCGGCGCAGGTCTCCGCAAACTGCGCCGGGTCTATCAAATGAAGGATAACCTCTTGTGTCATGTGAAGTCGTTCCGTGGTCGACCACCTGTGTGGTTGCCAGTGGTGCCGGCAACACTGCGGTCGCAAATCTTGCGCGGCCTACACGACGCTCCCACGGCTGGTCACCTTGGTCGCAGCAAAACCTACGCACGAGTGTCGGAGCGCTTTTGGTGGCCTAATATGTCCAGAGACGTCAAGGAACACGTGGCGTCCTGCCAGACGTGCCAGTTCAGGAAGTCATCCACACGAGTAACCAAGCCACCCCCGCAGGCGTTTTCGCCGCCGGGTTCACCTTTCGAACTGGTTGGACTGGACACGCCTCGGCAACCGGTACATTCTGGTTGCGGTCGACTACTTCTCCAAGTGGGTCGAAGCACTGCCCGTTCCCGACACGTCGTCCGCTCATGCCGTCTTGTTTGTGGAACAACATCTTGTTCTTCGGCATGGTGTGCGACAACCAGGGTGTCGAACCGGAACTGAACCCGAACCCGAAACCGGAACCGAACCCGAATTTTCGCCCGGAACCGGAACCGAACCGAACCCATATTTTTTTCGCCATCTTGGAACTGAACCCGAACCGGAACGATTCAAAGGAACAGTTCCGAACCGGTTCGGGGCTCGCATCAGCCCTACTTTTTTTGCATCCCTGCATACTTTTTTTCCGGACAAAACGAGATATAGCGTGTAGGTTTACCCATCCGTAGCTGTATGCGCTGGAAAGTGCGAAAATGCGACCCTATATATGCGACAACAAACTTATAGGAAGTTTGGTGCCTGGAAAGATGCCTAATCGACGATTCTGTAATGTACTACCGCCAATTCTAAAGACTTGTACGTTAGGTTGATTTGAAATCTTGAAATATTATTCCTCCCCTTTTACTTGTTTGCGTAAGATTTTGATCAAATTGTTAGGATTGCTCTAACTCAATACAGTACTATAGACACCAAATTTTTGCTTGCGTGCTTTCTTCTTTCAAACGATGCGTTAGATATTGGTGTGCATGGAGCACCCTAGGGTGTTCGCCTTCACATAATAATTTATATTTGAATTTCTTTTTGACCCTGTACTGGTTTCATGAACAGAACGACGGCTGCGACGTGTAGTGGAATTTAGGTCACGTGAGGCGCGAAGAAACGGCAATATAACTGCTGATAAGTCGTTTGTTATAATTCTAGATATTGAATCAGGCTGATTTAAGTGCTATAGTGAGTCAAAACAACGTAGCAGCGTTTGTATTAGTTTTTCCGTGCCTCACATGACCTAATGTTAAATTACACGTCACAGCCATCATTCGGTTGATGAAACCGAAACAGCATGGGAGAACAAATTCTTTTTCTAAATTATTCAGCGGCAGTAGGCGAGTACCACACGGTGATTCATGTATTATAATATCTAGAGCGTCGTTTGAAAAAAAGAAATCGCGTAATAAAACTGAGTGTCTATAGCCCTTTAAGCATCGATTGAAAATACATTTCCTTTGGGTCATTTACGACAAATATGTGAAATATTAGCCCAAGGACCAAATAACGTTGTGATGCTGGTTTTTGAGGAGAGGAAATGGCGCAGTAACTGTCTCACTTCTCGATGGGCACCTTGACCGCGCCGTGAAGAGAGGGAGGAAGGTGGGAGTGAAAGAAGAAAGAGAGAAAGAGGGGCTGTAGTGGAGGACTCCAGAATAATTTCTACCAGCTGGGGATCCTTAAAGTGCACGGACATCGCGCAGCACACGGGTGCCTTTTGTGCTTCGCCTCCATCGAAACGCGGACCCCGGGGCCGGGGTCGAACCCGGGTACACTAAATAAGTAACCGAGCACTCTAACCACCGAGTCATCGCAGTGGGTAGTGCAACATTTACTTTTGTAGACGTTCGTTGTCTCAGATACAGGTTCTAAATAAAACCCCTTATGATGGGTCATTGGTGCAATAAAAAGAAATGGCTCAATTAGTGTTGAGCTCGGCTGCTGTTTCCATGGTTGCGGGTTCGATCCTGGCCTCGAGGGCCACATTTGGATGGCGTGAAAATGACAAAACGCGCGGGCTCTGTCGCATGTTCAAAAACCTCAGCTGGTCTCCGTTAATCTGGACCCCCGCACTATATACACCGTCTATCATATAGCCACAATGTCTACTCGACGCGTTAAACCCGAGATATTACTACCAGTATTACCAAAAGAAGGATGTATAAATTGGTGCAGCTTCATTGTTTTGTTTTAATCCGCATATTCATGTTTCCACGCGACGGAAATTAGCAACGAAAGGCGGGCGTTTGTCAACGGTGGAGATATAATTATAAGAAAAAAAAATTAAATATCGATTACACAAAAGGGCAGTGCGGAAATACATGCGCTTGCTTGCACGCGATAGTGATTTCGCCCAGAAAGATGCTACTGCAATGAAATATAACTGCGATGATATGATTTCGTTATGCCGATTCACTGAAATTGTTCTGCTTACAAAAAAAAAAAATTGATGTCAGTCGCCAACGGGCACCTTCATCCGCTGTTCTAAGACTGCTCGGTCTTGAATTCGCTGTCTGGCGGCTTACGCGTATATCTACTTCTCGCTGTCATACTTCCGGTTCTTGGTGTGTGACACGACAGTCTTATGATTGTTTCCTAGAACGCTTGGGCGACGGCATACGTTGAGCCTTCACAACATTCCGCCTCGGCTATATCGGTTACAGGTGGGTGATGGGGGCTGGGGAGAGGGATGAAAGTTGTTGAAGAAGCATTTTTACCTCGGAGTGCCCGGATGTGCGCCCACCGGAGTGCGCATCAAGGGTGGAGGCTGCTCGCGCGCACCCTCCCTCCTCACAAACACACACACATACACACAGCGCGGTTATTTTTGCGAAAGGAGGCTATACTGCTAACGGAGAAAAAGAATAACTAAAAGAGTATGCATCCTCCAACTCCGAGTGGGATTCGTAGCAGTGGCGGCGTAACAGAAAAGCTCCGTTTAGAGATGGCTTAGGCTACTCGGCCATCTTCGTGGCTTATTTTTATGGTTGTTGCATGGAATATTTGGAGCCTCTCTGACCCTCCTCGTGCTTTACTAGACCACGTCGACTTCAGCGATCGTGGCGTAAGGCCTCACGCCACCGTAACTCCCTTTCTCCGCCTGCACATGAAAATTCCAGACGGTGCACACGTCAACAAAGGGGAGCTAGTCAGGAGGTAGGTTGAACTTGCGGAGCACATTTTCCTTGTGTTAAAGTGCACTGTTGTCTGAACAGTGAGCTCGTTGAACGAGGTGGTTCTGCGTGTTCATCCATCATGCGGGTTTTCCACACGCAAAACGGTCCTATGAACCCGAAGAGTCCGCACGCAATTCTGGAGTTTTGCATCGCAGACATAAATGCTATAATAAAATGTATGATTTGAATAGGTTTTTTATGAGACTGCTTCAGTATGTTCCAAAAGAACGCAGCATGATGACAAAAATATCATTTTATCGCTCAATGGTTTCTCGTTGCTGGCACAGGTAGAAAATTACTGACCACGGCACAAACGTCCCCTTGGCGCGAAGGTACGTCCTAACGCGTAAGCGTCATATCTGAAGCGTGAGAAAGGTTTTTGTGGATGATTGGAACTGCAGTCGAGCCCACTTATAACGAAGCTGACGGTCACGCGGGTTCCGTTCGTTACATCTGATGTCCGTAGCAAGTGGATTCTTCGCATAACACGACCCCTACCGTGGCGGCTGAATTTCGATGAAGGCGAAATTCTAGAGGCCCGTGTACTGTGCGATGTCCGTTCACGTTAAAGAGCCCCAGGTGGTCGAAATTTCCGGAGCCCTTCACTACGGCGTCCCTCATAGCCTGAGTCGTTTTGGGACGTTAAACCCCAATAAATCAATAAACCAATCTTCATATAGCAGCCAAAAATACTAAGGCCGCTAAAAGTGGCGTTTATTTCTTATAAAACTGCGTTATGCGCGCCGACTTGTCCAAAGCAGAGCCTGCCGTGGCTCTTTCCAGGCTATCTATGGCGGACATTTAATCCTCGCCGAGACCCTTGCTGCCAACTATCAAATTTAGGGACGGAGTAAAACTACTTCTCATAAATGCTGCGCTGCTTAGTTGTACACGGACAAAGCAACTGGACAGCATTTATGAGAAGACGTTCCAACTAGCCCAGTCCCAAGCACTTCTTGAGTAAAACTAATCGTGGATGAAGTGTACACGGTATCTGGTGGCAGGTCGGCCACATATATGATTCCTGGCAGTAGGAAAGAGCTTGTACTTGGTGTCCAACGTCTTCGTCAGAACACGCGCTTCTACGATTTTGTGGTCCGCAGGAACGCAGTTATCCGAGGAAACATCTGGCCAGCTATGGATTAACGAAGCGTTGCCAGAAAGCTACATGCGTCTGGTGCCGTGTGTTTTCGAGCTGCTTCTGTCGTTGCTGGGCTGACGCAACGACGAAAGTAGTGCAGCGCTTTTGGCCCACAGTGCATCAGTTGCACTGACTCCTATATGGCGATACCTGCACGTGGTAGCAGCGCAAAAGATGGAGCACACTGGGCAGGCTATCTATGCCACGTGACCAGCATAGCCAGCAAGGATTTTCAAATTCTCAAATCGCTGTTGTTTCTAATGCAAGTAGCTTCGCCTTCGACAGTGCCCCTGTCTAGCGCGCACCGCTCATCTTCCATTTGGGATGCTTTGCCTAGCCGGCGAACACGCAGGCAATGACTGCCTTCGTAGGCCATCGACGCGGGCTTGGCCGGCGGTTAATAAATGTTTCAATAGACAGTAATAGCTTATCGTTACCTTGTTTACTTTGCCGTTTACAGTGTTACCGGACGCCGGAGTTTCCGGTTAGCGTTGCGCACGGCAGAGCCGCCTTTTAATTGCATTTCTGAGTCGACATGTTCTTCCCGGGGCGGTGTCGTGAAGTTTGAGAGGCGCTCTTTCATCTGCGTGCTTAGTGGAAGCACCACCTCTTCAACTTAGAAGGTAGTTCACTGCGCCTCTTCGTTCGCTGTAGCCCAGTGGTGTGGCCAGAGTTGTTCGTTGTGTCTGCGACGAATTTACATTGCAATTACAGTTTACTGACTCAAGCTTCAGGGGAGATATATTACTCTCGCGACGGGGTCTCCGAAACTGCCCAAGCTGGAGGGTCTCGTAGATGCAAAATCCACCGGCTTTTCGCCTTTTACCTCAGAAGGTGGATTATGGCATATACATAGCCGATCCACATTAATTTTGAGTTCATATTTCATTTTGCGGCTCTTGCCGTAAATTCGTATTTTTGCTGCGGACAATAAATAAAATGGGTAAATGCAGAACATCTCGCATTAAACAAATTTTTCATGCTTGAGCAGCGCATAAACAGGACAAAAGGAAGACGGGAGACGACACAAGCGCTAACAACTGGTTATTTTAGTCTGGGAAAAGTATATAGAGGTGCAGGACACAGTGAACAACCCAAAAAACACAAGAACAAAGATTAAAACCAAATAGCCATACTGCGCATGTACATCATAGTCAGTCATGACTTCGTTTTCAACGAAATTCTAAGACTATCTTCCGTAGTAGACAGCACTCCACAATCTCCTGGACCTCACACAGTTGCCAAGAAAGCCTAACTCCTTATCTACCAAACTGATAGATGGTGAAGCAACACACTCATCTGCTTAATTCCTGATCATATAGGCCTCCACCGGCTCCCTACAAGTTCGATCAGGGTTATTAAACTGAATACCCGTCATATCTAAGGGGGGAAGCAATTGTTGCACGCTCTGCCATGCAAAGCCAAGTTGTACGACCCAGCTCCTTTTTTCACCCGTCTGCGATGTTGGAACAAGTGCTCATTGCTTCCCCCACTTACATAAGACAAGTGTCCTGTTTAATCACCCTGATCGAATTTGTAGGGAGATGGTGGAGTCCTTTATGATCTGGAAGCAAGCAGGTGATTGTGTTGCTTTACCATCCATCAGTTTGGTACATAAAGATTTAGGCTTTCTTGACAACTTTGTGAGGTCCAAGAGATAGGGGAGTGTCATCTACTTTGGAAGTCTTCGAATTTAGTTGGAAAAGATGTCACAATTTGATTATGATGTGCATGCGCAGTATAGTTTTTAGGTTTTAATCTTTGTTCTGTTTTTTTGGGTTGTTCACTGTGTCTTGCGCCTTTATATACTTACCCGAGAATAAAATAACCAGTTGTTAGTCAGCGCTCGTGTCGTCTCCCGTCTTCGGTTTGTCCTGTTTCAGCAAGCCGAGTTTTCCGTTCTCGTAAACAAATTTTTGCATTTTTTTATTTTGTATATCGATGTGCCAGAAAAAAGTAAACAGAATAGCAAGGTTGATTGAAACCCATCTACAATCTAATTTTTTTTTGTCCTGAACCCGTTTGAACCCGTTTGAACCGGTTCGATACGGTCCGAACCGGTTCGAACCGGAACGGAATGTCCCTCTGGAGCCGAACCCGGAACTGAACCCGAAAGGCGTGAACCCGAACCCGAACCGAACCCGAAAAAATTCCGGTTCGACACCCTGGCCACAACGCCTCATCACGGACCGCGGGAGCTGCTTTATGTCCCAAGAATTTGAGCGTGCCCTCCACTCCTTCGGCATTGCGCATTCCACTACATCCGTCAGTCATCCCCAGTGCAATGGCCTCGTGGAGCGTGTCAACCGCACCCTTACGGATATACTCGCCTCCTACGTCGCTCCGTCCCACACAAACTGGGATCGTTTTGTTTCTACTGCAGCTTTTGCACTCAACACTGCGGCTCAAGAAACAACGCATGTCACGCCGTTCTCAGTCGTCTATGGCAGAACGCCCTCCATCCCTCTCGACGCGCAGTTGGGCCTTCGCCATCCTACTGCGTCACCGACTGACTGCGCCCAACGACTTCGTTCCGCCCGCCTCGACGCTCAGCGCAACCTTCTCACGGCCCATGCGCGGCAAGTGGCCAATGCTGCAGCACCACCACTTCCCTCCTTCCGGTCCGGTGACTTGGTCCTCGTTCGCCGCACCATCCGCGCGACTGGCCGTACCGCGAAGCTCTTGCCCCGATACCGCGGCCCTTACCGTCTCGTTGCACGGCTCGGCCCCGTTACGTACCGCCTGGAAGACCTCCCCGAGCTTCGACCACGCGGTGTGCACCAAATTTTTCCCGAACATGTCTCAAACATGAAGCGCTATGTCTCCGGCACCCACCGTGATCCCGACTTGGCTCCGACGTCCTCCCTAGTGCCGCCCTCCCGTACCAGCACCAGGCCTCCCTTCCGGAATGCCGCCCCATAAGTGGAGCACTGTGCCGTGAACGCAATCCCAAGTCCCGCGGTGTGCCCTTCCCGACTGGGCACATCGAAGCCACCCCATCGCCTACAGGACGACTAGACGAGGGCAAGCGCGGCGCTGCGCTTCCACGGGCTGACACGAAGCCGCAAACGCGAATATAAATGCCGTCGCCCGACTGTGCCGTAAGGAACTGAACGTCGTACTAAGTTTGAGTTTAAAGGGCTTACTGGAACCACTTTCCGAAGGCGGGCAGAAGCCCTCGCAGTTTTCGTACGGCGAGGAGTCGCCGACAAGCAGCCCCGGGATCTACCGGGACCGTTTGGTGTCAGACGACACTGTCATCACAACGTGACGATGCCTCCTGCGCACCAAGCTGCGCCGGTGCGAAGAACCTCAGCCCGGGCTCATCGGGACGAGTTCGATGCCGCCTGCAAACCGAAGCACGCGCTAGGGGACACCAGCCGTGTCTTCCCCCTCTTATCTTCCCCCTCTCCCCCCCCTCCCCCGCCCGGTGGAAAGATGTAACGGCATACGACCTACGCTAACCAAGAGCGCGCGCGCTGCGGTATGCAAATAAAGAAGAGGCGCGGGGCGAGCGCGAGGGGAGAGCGCGCGGCGCTAGCGCGAGAGGTAGAGAACGAAAGAGAACAGCCGCGGCCGGTTGTGTCTGGGTCTCCTGCGTCTCTGTGCCTTTCTCTGAGCGGGCCCGCCGTCCCGTAACAGTACATACATCGCGGTTCAACGACCCAAAGCGACCCATTTTAAATATTTATTTTAGTTAACTGTTCCTGCAGTTCCTAGCAGACTTGTTATAGAGTGATCGATACCGTTTTTTACTATAACTGGCCAACTAGATTGGTTTTGAGTTCGCGACTATGCATCCTTTGCAAACACATCACTTCCTTTAAATATTATGGACACCAAGTGTTAGCGATGCCTTTTGCATTAATGCGTTCTACTTTCATGAAAGCAGGAAAATTTCGTGGCGAGTGATTTTGAGAAGCCCAGGGTTGATGTTAAAAAGAAATTGAAATCGAGCGCAATTCCAAGCATCTTTGCACTTCGAAAACCAATGACTCCACGGGCGGCACCTTACCCTCTCCCCTACTGTTTACCGGCAGGCCACACGGCTTTTTTTTTTTCTTTTCACAGCCAGTCACTTGTAAGCACCATTCCAGGTACAACACGAGGAGATCGAAACGAGGGCGTGATAGTAATAATAATAACAATAATAACTTTATTCACATCATGCATACGTGATGCCGTGATACAGTGTAGGCGCCTTGCAATTTTGCGCTTTCCTAAATGATAATAAAATAATCTTAGGAATTTTTTTGGACATTAAGAAAGCATTCGACACTGTTGATCACAAAATTTTACTGAAAAACCTGGTGCATTACGGGTTTAGAGGTATTAGTTTAGAATTCTTCAGAAGTTATCTCAATAATCGGCGGCAAATGATCCAACTTAGTGGTGTAAAATCTGACTTTGAAACAGTTACGGTGGGTGTGCCTCAGGATTCAGTCCTTGGTCCGATTTTTTTCCTTGTATATTAATGACCTGCCGCATTTCACACAACACTTCTTTGTTTTTATGTATGCTGACGACACTGCTATTCTATGTGCTCATGAATCTACAACGGAACTTATTAGCACCGCAAAACCGAGAATAGGAAACTTTGTCTAGCTAGTTTATTTCCAATATGCTTGTTGTAAATGGTAATAGGACAAAATGCATAATATTTAGGAGCTCCAGAAAAACAATACATGAAAACCTGCCTTCCGTGCAATGGCTGGGAACACCTATTGCACTTGTCAATAACATCACTTATCTTGGAATAATCCCAGGTGAGAACCTACACTGGAAGCCCTACATTCAGGCGCTTTGTAAAAAGTTAGCTGCAACATGCTTTGCACTGTACAAATGCCGAGATTATTTTGGTAATGACTAGAGACCGGATTTTAGGCAAATGCCTATTTTTTTCAACGCTTCATAGGCGCGCCATTTTTACATATGAGCGCGAATTAGGTGTTGACGATATGTTTAATACTCTTTTTATAGTGCCTATAAATGCCTATTTTGGATGTCAGTGCCTATAATGCCTATTTTCGACGTCGGTGCCTAAAAATGCCCTATTTTACACAAAAGGGTCCTGAAATACGCTGTGGTTTTGCATTCAGATTCTGTTTGCTTTCGAATCCATTTCGGTTTTCAGTAGAGCACACACGTGGCAACATTAGATGACCTCGTCAGTTGGCTGTGGTGAACACTGCACCTACGCCGGCTGCGTACACAATACCAACCACGTCAGCCGAAAATATCGAAGCAACCTTTTTCCTATTTTCTGCCATTTTATCTTGGCATCTTGTTCGCTAACTTCACTTTTCTTGCGAGCACTATAAAAAAAATGGAATGGGGGGGGTATAATGCTCACTACCAACATTGGACTAAATGAGAATGTGCAGCAACGAATCGCTGCTCTTCCTTATGGAGAAGTTGCCGAGAAAATCCGCGTAAAGTTGCAGTCCGTCTTGAAGAAAAACGAGGGGTTCTGAGTTTTCAAGTAAATTTCAGGAGTATTTACCGGTGAACATTCTATGATACCGAACAGTGTAAAGCTATCAAATGTTCCTAAGTACAAACACGCTCCTGTAACGTTGATGTTGAGCGTTCCTTTTCAGCATACAAGCTTGTTCTTACAGATAAGAGGCATAAACATAAATTTGAGTCCATCAACCTGGAGATGGTGCTTGCCTGCTACTGCTTCAATACCTTTAACAGTGATATATAGATGGATTATGTTTATTTTACCATGGATCCTCGTGGATGTACGTAGGCACGTGCAGAACAATGATTCTTTTCGGCATATTCCGCATCGAGCGGCACTCTGTGTAACATTTTCTAGCATCTCGTATTTATGGTTTCCAGACCCTTCTAATGGCAGGCACCATTTGATAGTCGCGTGGCTCCAGACACGTGAAGCCACAAACTATAAAACACTGTTTACACAAATGGCAACGTATTTATTAATGTTGAAGCATCGTGTGTGCCTGCAATAAATAAGTTCAATTCCTGTGTGAGTGAAGACTGAACTCATTTGTCAGATGCTTTGAATTGGCAATGTTTCTGTCAATTTCTAAATACATGGCCTACTGTTAAGGTGTTCATTGTTTCTACTTTTGTACACGACAAGCGAATTGTTTGTTTCTAGGCATACCAAAGTGTTTTAAAAGGGTTGGTAACCGCCCCTTTTGCTCTGCTCAAGCATGTGTATTGTACGAAAAGTTGCGCGACAGCCTCAAAAAAAGCGGCTTCTAATGTTCGCACCCTGCTTAAGGTCCCAAATTATTCCTCCTGTGTTTTTGTTTTCTTTTACGGCAGATATTGCGCGCTGAAGTTAGGAACTTTGTGCACGTTTGATAAAGTTTATAGTGCCTATTTTTCTCGGTTAGGTGCCTAAACTGCAATTTTAGCCGCCTATTTATGGCGCCTAAAACGCGCTTTTTAGTGCCTAAAAATCCGGCCTCTAGTAATGACACACTAAGAATTATTTATATCTCAATTTTTCAAAGCCAATTATCATGTTGCATTGAATCATGGGGCCACACCTACCGATCTTATTTGGAACCACTTAGGGTCTTGCAAAAAAGGGCAATTCGATTCATTTCACATTCAGGATACAACGCCCACACTGCTCCTCTTTTTAAACAGATGGATGTACTGCCACTACAATCATTACTTGAATACAGGACTGTCTTGACAATACACACATGCCTTAAAGACAATTACGCGTTACACTCATCGCTATTCTGTATCCCACCACTATGCACTCGATACGCCACTGATAGAACGCCACTGATAGATAGAAACTTCCTTCTTCCGAAAACGAAAAATGTCTATGGAGAAAGAAGGATGGCCCATTTGCTATTAAGCTGTGGAACAAGCTTCCAAGTGAACTCAAACATTGTAAAACTTTTCCTGTGTCATTGAAGAAATATTATAAACAACGAGTGAAGCCAGCGTATTCTCTTTTCATGTATTTTGTGTGTTTGTATGTGTTTGTAACAGAGGCTTGGTGCTCTGAATATTGTTGTTTATTTATTTATCATCTATCATCATACCCACAGCGCCATTGGCTGGCATTACAGTGGGGGGGTAGAAGAAAAAGCACACAAATGCCACCGCGTGCAGGTGGTTACAAAAAAAAAAGATAACAATGAGATAGAAAGAACACGGAATTATTATACACAAAAAAATGTCACAGCATGGAAGAAAATGAATCATTTGATAATATGGACACTACTTCCTCAGGCAGCTTGTTCCATTCAGAAACCGTTTTGGGGAAAAAAGACATTTTAAAAAGGTCAGTCCGGCACATGTATTCTTTAACTTTAAGTGAATGATCTCTACGTAAAGACACGTACTCAGGGTTGGCTATATATTTGGTTCTGTCTATTCCAGTTCTAGAATGAAAAATATGAAATAATTTTAAACGCAGTACTTTCCTACGTTTTTGAAGTGAGTCCCAACCCAAAGATTTTTTCGCGCTCGTTACACTAAAATATCGCCCATAGTTATTGAAAACAAAACGAACGGCCAAATTCTGAACTCTTTCTAGCTTTTGAACGTCAAGCAAGGTTTTCGGATCCCAGACTGTGCAAGCATACTCAAGTATGCTTCTAACGTTTGTATTATACAGCAGTTCTTTAGTCTTTAAAGGGAAAAGTTTAGCGTTACGTCGCAGGAAACCTAAAACACGACAGGCTTTGGCAGTAACGAAATGCACGTGACGATGCCAAGACATTGAACTTGTTAAATATACACCAAGATATTTAAATTCCAACACTGAAAGCAGTCTGCTATTATTTATGTTATAAGTGAAAATATGGGGAACCTTCTTTTTAGTGAAACACATATGTACAGATTTTTGTAAGTTAATATGCATTCTCCAGTTCTCACACCACTGGGCCACTTTACACAAATCCTGTTGTAATGCATCGCAGTCACTTTGATCGTTAATAATTCTATACAATACACAATCGTCCGCAAAAAGACGCATGTATGAAGAAATACCTGAAAAGATGTCATTCATGTAAATTATGAACAGTAATGGGCCCAAGACGGATCCATGAGGCACCCCTGATGTTACAGCCACCTCATGCGATTGTTTCCCGTTGACAACAACACATTGACGCCTAACGCTCAAATATTCCTTTATCCACCTAATAACGTTCTCATTTATGTTGTACCAGTATAATTTTTGTATTAATAAGGAATGTGATACAACGTCAAAGGCCTTCTTAAAATCTAGAAAAATACACTCAACAGAATATCCCTTATCTAAAGCACTTGACAGGTCATGTACAAATTCGGTAAGCTGGGTGACACACGAGTAACCACTGCGAAAGCCATGTTGATTAGTATTTAATAATGAATGTATACTAAGATGATTCATAATACTAGTATAAAACACATGCTCTAAAACTTTGCATAATACACTGGTCAAGGACACTGGTCGATAATTTGAAACAACATTCCTAGGTCCCGATTTATGTATAGGTACAACATTAGCAAGCCTCCATTCATCAGGCAAGGAGCCTTCCTGTAATGACTTTGTGAAAAGAATTTGAAGGTACCTTGACAACGCAAAAGCGCAAGAAGAGAGCAGGATCGTGGGTAAGCCGTCCGGACCGGTGGCACTGTTATCTTTTAAGCGTTCTAAGAGCGACACAATTCCTCGCTGATCAAATTCAATGTTCTCCATGGGTTCCGTACAGTTCAAGGCAAGGCGAAAATCGGCAGGGCTATTGCTGTCCTCAGCAGAAAAAACTGAGCTGAAAAACGTGTTAAAGCACTTGGCTTTCTCCAGATTATCATGAACGATACTTCCGTTGTGATCGAGTGGCGGGATAGACAATTCATCCTTTCTGTTTTTTTTTATGTACTGCCAAAATTCTTTAGGGCGATCCTGGATACGCATGTCGAAAGACTGAAAGTAGGTAAATTTAGCCTCTTTGACCGAAGCATTCATATCCTTTGTAATCTTTCTATGTACACATTTATGTCTTTCTAATTTCATGAAAATTTATATGTATGTACTTAATTTTTGTTATGCCTGCAATTTTCTACATTAAAACTGAATTGCATGGATCCCAACTAGCTTTTAGCTAGGGATACAGATGTTTTCACAAGCATGCCTTGTATGAATGTTGAGAAATAAAATTGAATCAAATCAAATCAAACATTCAAATTTTTGCGGCTTCACGAACACACTTTCTCACTTTCCGCTCACCACACGATAACTGCTGGTACTGGCCTGGACAAAAATTACGAAATCTTGCAGTTTAGCTTAACTTAAAACTAGTTCCACGCCGACGGCAGGGGTCGCTTGCTATTCCGACGGCGCCGGTCCGGCGGCCTGGAAGGAAAATGGCGCTGGCCGGCTGTTGTTGCCAGCAGAACTAGCACCTTTGCGGTACTCTAAAATTTTTCAGTGACTCCACCCCTACAGGCCTCTTAGCGCCGCCTCATGGAAGGTACGGTCAACATATGAAGCTCTCCCATAGCGTTACGGAGAAGTTTCATGGTCATAAAAGCTTCGAAGGACTATGGTCATAGGTTGCCGTGCACATATACCTAACCATGTGTGACATTTGACCTTCAACTTTGACCTTGGCCTTTGACCTTGGAATTGGACGTTAAACATTGACATTGAATTTTGACCTTGCAAGTTTTCAGGAGACGGTGTAGGAAAGCAACGTGGTAATCACGCTGTATCACGTGAGTCAGTCCACAGTTGTGACGTCAGGCATGGGGTGTATATAACCAGAGCTGTGCGCTTGACTTAGACGTTATGGAGGAAGGAGAGCGCGCTGAGCGCACGTATAGTGAACCACATCTTGAAACATTGCGGCAAGCCGCTTCTGACCATCCGGCAGACATCGCTTGCTCATGTGGTTTTCGCTCCGTGAAACTCGGTCCAGCAGAGTTGAACCGCTGCCCAAATTTTTTCGCTTTGCCCCATTAAGACATGTCCAGGTTATGCTGTCATTTAAGCATGAGGTGCCAAAGTACATGACAGTGTCATGTGAGTGAAGTGCGGGTGCCAAACAGTTCATAAAACCTTGCACGTACATCCTAAAACATTGTCGCTCTGATCATGCCAAGGGTGCAGCATGTGCAATTTCTGCGTGCTCCGGACACCGCAGACTATAACAGCATGGTGTACAGTGCAACATAAGAACAACGGCCAAAGCTCTGCTCAAGATGAAGTGAGCTTCGTAAGTGATCGACCGTTAACTGATATTTGGAAACGTGATGAGCGGGCCTCTTCAATGTTTCAATCTTACGGATTTGCCTGAATACACTGAGCTCAAGGCCCCGAAATCTTACGGGAGCACAAGGGATTGCAGGAATGACCAAATAGACAACCCAGCAATCATTATTCTTGAACACCTACAAAATACGCTTTTCAGGTTGCAGAGAAAAAACAGTATGCGTTTTCATGCAGAGTCTGTCTAAAGGGAGCGCTTTTACTTTCGGATTAGCAAAAAAAAAGCGAAAAAAAAAGGATGATAACGCATTCAGCAACAAGCTTGAAAATGTCAATAAGCTTAATATTCTTGGACAAGAAATCAGAGGCCCTCTATGCGCGATTCTGCATTGACTTATTTATGACTATGGAAATTCAAACGTGCCAAAGCGAAGTCAAATAGACAGATGTACAGGATTAAGATAGAAAGACAGCAAATCTGACAGGCCGCTAAAGGACACGCCGATGTTGTACTCGTATGAGTTGAGAATTCAAGCAACCAAAGACCAGCAGCAGCTGTAGTTGCTCTCGGGAGACAGCGTTAATGCGGGAACTGATAAATAGTTTTGAACTGAGGAGTCAACTAGAGATCGCTTCTTCCCCGTTCCCCAAACCCATTGAAATTCGCGGTCTTTAGTGGCTCAGGATTTCTGGCGTTGTAGGCTCAACCCGAGACAATCGGGGCTGCATTTTGATGGTCTGCGTACCAGTATCTTTGTTGCGCTTTGAATGATGCCAGCTGGTCGCCATGAAGCTGGAGGTTTCAGAGTTGATTACCTTTGAGCACCGCCACTACATTTTTCTCCCCTTTCTATCCTCGTGAAACGTTGTTAAATGCAGATGAAGGAACGCCTGCTGCATTTTCTTTCTTTTCTCGACGAATAAAATTATTGTCTCCCTCCTGCCGCAGAGCAAAGATCTCTCCCATGTGTCTCCAATTAACCCTGTCCTTTGCCAGTTGCGGCCCCCCTTTCCCTGCAAACTTAATCTCATCTGTTCACCTAACTTTCTGCCGCCCCCTGCTACGCTTGCCTTCTCTTGGAATACACTCCGTTACCCTCAAGGGTCAACGGTTACCTTGCCTTCGCATTACATGCCCTGCCCAAGCCCATTTCTTCCTCTTGATTTTGACTAGGATGTCATTAACCCGCCTATGTTCCCTCACCCACTGCGCCCCCATCCGATCTCTTAATGTTACACCTATCATTTTTATTTCCGTAGCTCGCTGCGTTGTATTTAACTGAAGGTGAACCCTCTTTGTTAGCCTCCACGTTTCTGCCCCATAGGTGAGTACCGGTAAGATACAGCTGTTGTGTACTTTTCCATTGAGGGATATTGGTAAACTGCCATTCACGATCTGAGAGAACCTGCCATATGCGCTCTACCCCGTTCTTATTCTACTACTTATTTTCCTTATATGATCCGGATCAGTGGCCACTACCTGCCCTAAATAGACGAATTCGCTTACCACTTCCAGCACCTCGCTACAAATGAACTGCTGTTCCTTTGCGAGACTGTTGAAGATTACTTTGGTTTTCTGCATGTTAATTTTCAGGCCCACCGTTGTGCTCTGCTGGTTTAACTCATTGATCATGCTTGGCAGTTCATGTCCTGAGTGCCTTAGCAAGGCGATCTATTATCGCCACCTGTTCCCAATTCAGGCCTCGGAATACCTCCTATAAACAGACGGTGAATTGCATTGGCGAGATCGTGTCTCCCTGCCTGACACCCTTCCTTTATGGAGTTTTATTGCTGATTTTATGGAGGACTACGGTAGCTGTGGAGTCGTTATAGATATATACCAACATTTGCGCATAACACTCTTCTGCACCCTGATTCCACAATGCCTGCATGACAGCTGAGGTTTCCACCGAGTCAAATGCTTTCTCGTAATCAATGAAGACTATACAGGATGTCCCAACTAACTTGGACCAAGATTTTGAAAAAAACTAAGCGTTCTTCAGAACTGAAATCGCGTGGATGTTGTTAAGGTTTATCTAAAGTTGCAGAATCATTTTTTTCGCCCGTCCTATTTGAATAACTAGTCGAGATAAATAAATTAACTTTTTAAATATGGCTTGAAACGTTCAGGCGTCAGTAGGAAAGTTCTGGAGCTCCACATACAATGTCCAACTGAGGCACTGTCAACGAGATAGACTTAGCGTGGCCGTTACATGCGGAAAAACATAAGCGCGCCGAGTTTAAAAACACCACGTGACAGCTCACTCCGCACGACCGAATGCCCCGCGATTGCAGCGTTCTCATCTATGCTTTGTAAAAAACATCACTCGCTTCGCGCCTTTCGTGCTGCCCAAGACAGAGCTTCACCTTGTGCTAGGTTCCAAGATAAGCGCCAGTGGGTACTGGCGGCAGTTGAAAGAAATCGCGGCTCCCGTTTTTCAGCACAATTCACACGACGGGATCAAGCTCGTTATATGCGTCTTTGCTTGTTGGAATCTTGGGCGCGAACCGAGTGATGGTTTTTACAAAGCTCGGATGAGAGCGCTGTAATCGCGGTGCATTGAAGGCGCTGTCACCTGCTATTTTTTTTAACTCCGCGGGCTTTCGTTTTTTCCCAAATAAAAACAGCCACGCTAAGTGCCTAGGAAGGACATTATTTGTGGAGCTCCACAACTTTCCTACTGACGCCTGAACGTTTCAAGCTATATTTAAAAAGTTATTTTTTTATCTCAACTAATTATTCAAATAGGACGAGTGAAAAAAATTGTGCTGTAACTTTAGATCAACCCTAAGAACATCCATGAGATTTCAGTTCTGAAAAACGCTTAGGATTTTTTTATAATCTTGCTCCAAGTTAGCAGGGACAACCTGTATATAGCGGTAGGTTATACTCTGCGCATTTCCTCAAGCAAAGAATATCAAAATGCAGTGACTTGAGCGGTTAGTATTTTATTGCGAAAGCAATACTGCTAGCACTTTTCTGCCGTCGGTGGAGGTAGTTCCTTCGCTCAGGTGACAGCGTGACGTCACGACCAGAGGAGAGCAGGGGCCCCAACTCGTCTGTTCGGCCGTAGTCGTTCCTTCGCTCGGCGCTGCGGGTACCACGTGACGGCCTCCTCGGCCCGCCGCGTGAGGGCGCTCGCTAGGAGAGGATAAACGGGGCGACGCAGGCGCGCTCCGCTTAGTCATGTCTGAGGAGTTGTGCAAGGCGTCGCTGGAGCGACGTGCTACGCGCAAACGCCGGCGGCGTGCGGAGGAGACAGATGAAGAAAGGCAAGAGCGGTTGGCTAATCAACGCGCATATGCCGCAAAACGGCGAGCCCGGCGGCGTTCTACAAGTTCTCTTTCTTTCAGTCGCAACAACAAGGCATCGCGCCGCACGGGTTGTGGCGTTCCTCCCTGCCTTTACGATGCGGTTATGGCGTCCACCGAGATGACAGAGAATTACTGCGCATTTCCTTTCATCAAAAAGCCGGTAGCCACGCGTGACCTGTAGACGCGGCGAACTGGGTTCCAAGACGATTTCAGTCGTCGCGTAGCGCCGGCCGGTAGACACGCGTGACCTGTAGACGCGGCGCACTGCGTTCCTTCAGTTGGAGGCGCTGCGCGCTTTCGCAACCTACCAGGCTTAACGAAAGCTAAGCCCCCGCCAATTTTGATGCCAAGCACTCGAAAGCAGCGACTCCCGAAGGACAAGCGCGGGAGTAACACACGCACGTGAAACTGGCAAATGCTTGGCGCTCTACATTACACATCTTTTTTTCTCAAACTTCGCGGTCTTCGCATCGGAACTCGTCACTGACACCATGGGCGGGGGGTCAATGCGAGATGCCTGGAAAGTTTCCCCGCACCTAGGACACGAGCACTGAGATGCCAAACTCGAATAGCCCCGGCAGCAGCGCGCACGTACACTCGCTGTCCGCTACGGGTGCACCCGCCCCAGAGCCGCAAAGCCACTCAAAGAGGAAGTTACCAGCCGTTCTGCAAAATCGCGATAGGAGAGAGAGCGAGTGAGAGAGAAAGAACGGAAGAGCCAGGAGAGGAGGGACAGATATAAGCAGCAATCAAACAGCGACAGTGCGCGTAAACAGGAGGGAGGTAACAGCAACGTCAACACTAGTGTCACGTGACTAGGTCGGCCGGGAGTGCAGAAACGCCTCTTTCTGACGAGCCCACATACCGACGTTGGAAAGTGCAAGGGGTTAACACGCGGTGATGCAACCACGTTGTTGCGGCAATGGCAGCATTTTGTCGTTGGCTTCGCGTGTATGGCGTTATGGGAAGTTATCAGCATTAGTGCGTAAGCTCGCCTTGATTGCCATGGGTTTCACATCGTGCGAATTGTGTTGGTTACAAGTGCGGCGCTTCGCCTGTCTACGTCCTGCCGCGGCCAGCGGAGTTTGAGTGCTTCGTCTCGCGTTTCACAGGTGTGTACTCTGTTTCCTGTTCTGCCACTTGCGCCTCGCTACGTAGCTGTCCCCCGACTCCTGCGCTTGCCCTCGTGTGTTGCCGGCTGCTCTTGATATGCTCTTGAAACGTTTCCTTGGCGCCGCTGAAGCGGTCATTTCGTTGCCATTTTCCCTCTGGCTCCATAAACTTTGCTCCGTGTTGCTGCGGATATTGAACGTGGTTGACGTCGGACCGGAGGGGTAGTAGCGTATTCCCCTCTCTCCATCGCATAAGCACGAATTTCTTTCGAATGTCAAGTAAGCAAGCGCTTTGAACTCGTATAACCGCGTGTCGTACTGTCTTTCGCGTCAGGTTGATTGTTGTTATCTTTTGTTTAATGTTGGCTGCCTTGTCACTCTTACTGCGTTGTCATCTTCACTGCTTCCTTCACTGACGACATTGTGCCAATTCTTCACGTCCGATTCGTCTATCTTATCCCTAGAAAGCACGAAACATTAGAATAATGTTATAAAATTGTTGTGTTTTGCAGTAACATATGTTCCCTTCGAACGCTACGTTATGCCTTAAGATTAACAAGTACCGTGATGTTTTTGCTACAAACCCTAGTTACCTCTCCAAGCAGACAATATTCAAATGATGACTTTTTTAAATGTTGTTATGATCGCTGCTCAAGATCACCAAAAAATGTTTACGTTCTACCATGAATATCCGTTAAAAGTTCAAAATGAGCTTTTTTGAGTATATTCTAGTAAACGTTATATTCTAATCGTAACTATAAAAGAGCTTTACAAGCATCACTGGTTCCCAGAACATTTCCTGCTTTTTTAAGGGTCAAGATTTTATCCAACATGCAGTACGTCACAACTAAATCTCTTGTCTTGTGCCTACTATAGACTGCATGCACACCACTGTTATTTTGTTTTGTTAGAAAGCTTTGCTTCCTACCCATTCGCTACTACTGTTCACGAGACGCCCCCCAGTAATGGCTGCATAATCTTGAATCTATGACATCCATTCGGAGGTGGCCGCATGAGCTGCCTGTTGCGTTCTATTGTGAAGCTCAACTGCCGCCCTCATTCTCAGTCCTCGCCCAACATTACGTTGAAAGCCACATTTTACTCAGCATTGCGGAAACTAAACGAGCTTTATTGAGACCAGTATTCCTGCCCTGTGTAAAAGAGAGCAAGGACGGATAGCGCTCGTTGCTAATCCGCCGAGCATAAATGAAACCAAAAACAGCAGCCGGAAGGGAAATACAGATAATAATAGCGTTACATGAGTATAGAATACACCCTGTACATGTGCTCTGATAACCGGACAATTTAGGAAAGGAGATGTAATCATGTCTTCCAAGCTAACAGAGCATTAGTACGTTGAAGAGAGCTTTATTCTTAAATTACTGAGCGATGTGTGCTTGTCGACAATACGGCTTTGCCTAATGTTCTTGTAGTCTCATTCTGTTTTCTCTTTAAATGTTCAGCAGATTGCAATTTCCGAAAAGACGGGTACGCAATATCTGTGGTGACAGTGTAGTGAGAGATATAAAGGGTCTGGGTCGCTTCTCGTTGCAGAAAGGCTACGACATGGAGTCGGCGTGTAGCGATCACGGAGGCATCGAAAGGAAAATCCGTTGTCTGGATTCTGGGCGGATTAGGGCCAGGATAAATAAGCTACTGGCTACGTTAAAGCACAGTGGGTTGAACCTGAAGGCACCTTGTGGCCGTACAAGCTGCTGCTTAGCGAGGCACTTGCCCGTCCTGAACGAAACCTTGTACGAGGCGGCGATGCACCTCACAGAACACTCCCCAGGAGCCCTGACGTTGAGCACCATCCGAAGCGTTGACGTGGAGGTCGCGCGTTCCGACAACTCCATGATGGAAGCTGCCATCCTGATCTGCTGGCTGCTGGTACACCACTGCTGCATCAGGCGCCTGGTCCTGGCAGAAGATGCGATTCCCGTATCGTGCTTTCCAGCTTTGCTGAGCGAGGCACTAGTGGCTAACAAGGGCCTCGTAGAGGTTCTAGCCGACCAATTCAAATTAACCTCTCGAGAAGAGTGCGAGTGCCGTGTTCTGGCTAATGCTTTAGGAAAAGCATCGCTTAGACTCGTGTCTTTGGATGTCACGCCTGTGAAAATTGACCAGAATTTAGCGGAAGCCATCGCCAGTGCAATCTGCCGGGGTAACTTGCGCCGACTGGTACTCAGGAGTGAAATGTCAGTCACTGTCGCGAAGAAACTGTTCTCGGCTTCAACCGCTTCTACGAACTTGTGCTCGTTAGAGATCGCTGGCTTCAAAGAGTTCTCGGAATCGAATGCTGTAGTCCTCGCTGCTGCTCTGAAGCGCAACAAGACACTTCTGAAACTCTCGATAAAATCTGTGGAAGAGGTTGCGGTTGGTATCATCCTCGCCTCCCTGGAACACAACGGCACTTTGAAGGAACTGTGCCTTGAATCCTTTAGTATGCTCCCGCTATCCCTCTCGACACTGTGGGACGGCCTTCAAGCACTGCGGGCCAACAGAGGACTCAGCTGTGTCAAGATTACCAACACGAGATTTAACAATAGCTTCGCTATGGTAATCGCAGACATTCTTCGGGAAAACAACACGCTACAGGAGCTCAGTCTCTCCAGAAACCGGATCGGCAATATTGGAGGTCGTGCACTAGCTAATTCCTTCATTCAAAACTCGTCTTTGAGGCATTTCGACATCTCCGATAACGAAATGACTGGCGAAACACTTGTGCAGAACTTCGTCGATTGCCTGGCTGTAAACATCAGCCTTGAGTCTGTACGCCTCGGCGATATTGACGTTTCTGAACAATGGCAGCCCGCATGGCCTCCGGCAGGGAATGTACATGCTCGTCTCCATGTGACGTGGAACACATATGGACTCGAAGGCTGCGCCCAGCGTCTGCGAGAAGACGACGAGTTTTCTCGACTGTGTGTTGGGTGGACAGTTGACGCCGGTTCCTCTGCAATCGTGGAGTGGTTCTCCGCGGCTCGGACGAAGTGTGTCTCGCTGACAGAACTCACCATCATGTGCCCTGACCGCGCTGAGTCGGTGAGCTCTGCTGCTGCGGTTGTGTCCTTTCTGGAGGCTACAAATTCTCTGAAGAAGCTCGTCGTAAATCCGACCTCCGGCTCGTACGCCTTCGCCACTGCCGTCCTCAGAGGCCTCGCCCGCAACAAAAGTGTCTGCGATGTGGAGATCCACCAAGACCTCTCCAGCACCCCAGACGTCAAGGCTCTTCAGGCTGTTTTTCGTGCGAACCGAACCCTGCACCGCCTCAAGTTCGCAACATACTGGCTGGGCAGCAAGGCTGTCGGTTTGCTGACGCGTGCTCTGGAGGACAATTTTGTGTTTTTGACATTAGAATTCAAACTCTTCACTCTGCGGGACGATATGCGACCTCTCGAAAGCGTCCTGAACCGGAATCGGTCTTTTCTGAATCGCGCCGTGGAGTACGTGTTGGGCACGGCAGTGGATTCTCGGTCAGTGGCAGCACTTGAACTACTCTCCGCGTGTGACTCGCTCATCGATGCAGTGTCCGATGCCTCAGGCAAGACGCGCGAAGAGAGCAAGTTCTTGGTGCTTGAAGCAGTCCGCCGACAAAACTCTTCTTCCAAAGTATTCAACTCAGTGCCCACGTGAAAACGTATGGCAAGGAAATTGCAATTTCAAAAACAATGATCAGCTTAGACGATTGTGCTGAGTGAGTGGCAGTGTTTCCTGAAAGGGCAGCAATGGATTGTTCATTATTTAGAGCATAAATAAGGTTGTGAGAAAAAAGAAACGTGAGTGCTATGCTTTCCCCTGTCATCCTAGTCTTTTTTTTATTTTGTAACGTTCTGCTGTCATCACGAAAAAAGCATTTAATTGTAATTTTTTACAGTGGCTGTTAGAGAAAGCGTCTCGCATTTTACGGCGGTGCTATACTTTGCTGGAGTTCAATATTGAGTGGTGTTCTTAATATTGTGGCGTGCTTTGTGTCGACAACGAAGCAGAGGGGAAGAGGAGCGCAAAGGTAGAAGAAGCTGCTCGACCTCGCGTTACTGAGCTCTCCCTCCCCATCAGAGAATGTTGTAAATAAATGATTCAGAAATTGTTGAGTACGTACCTTTTGCGGAGGAGGTGCTGAGAAGATCCCCACAGAACCTTCTCGACTTCGCTGGAGCCGTCGACTCGCCGGACTGTCCCCGGACTGTTGCCCGTGAGGATGACCCAAGAAGGCTACGCACGGCGGCCAAGTTCGGCAGCAACCACAAGGCAGCAATACCGTTAACCGCTGACCTTATCTGGGCAGGCTAGGGAAGACATGGATAAGTGGCTCATCCATTACCAGCGGGTGAGCAAATGCAACCTCTGAGAAGCCACCATTACGCTGGCCAATTCTGTTTGCTTTTAAAATGGTACCGCGTTGGCATGGTTCGAGAACCATAAAGTGTTCTCAGCAAGACAGATCGCGTGAGGCTAGACAGACCGCGTGAGGCTAGACAGATCGAAGGACCAGCATGGCGATGTAGCAAAGCGAGCCCGGCTAGCGGAACAACGTGTTCGGCGCCAGCGTCAACAGAGGCATCACTTCGAAAAGATTACATTATAAAAGCATTCAGACTAAATCATCAGATGCATACGCAGGCTGCCCGCATCAAATTGTCTGATCGTCCGTGCAATTTTCTGCTCACAGTCTTCCTACCATACTGCACTTTTTTCAAGAACTTGTGGGAGAATTAGGCGCGTACGTCCAACATAACTCCTGCTGAAGAGCTCGTAATAAACAGCCTGACGCAGGAGTCCCACTTTTGCTGTGTTTCCACCTATGGTAAGTTTTCAATACTTCGTTTAAAAATGTTTTCAGCCTTGTCCACTAGATGAGGTAGCGAGTCGAGACCTTGAAACTGACGGGCGCGTTGCGAGCGCATTGCAAGTTTTTGCGGGTCGTGACCTATCATAAAGAAATTCAAAATGCCAAATGATTCCTTTTTCCTGCATAAAGAGGAACATCTCTAGATCACAACGTGCACTTGCTTTAAAGATTTGAGATGACGAGTAATAAGAGGAACGGACTTTCTTTTTACCATGTTGAAAATGAATGGGCATTTAGCTAAGCCTCACTACTGAATTTTCAGCGGTAAATTTTAAACATTGTATTTAGAGTCAGTTATTTGGCGCCGTAATATCAATTGCCGAACATTCAGGACCATCAGCATCAAGGAGCCCTTCCGAGTGAACAAGGAGGGCAAAAAAAGAAAGAAATAGTGGGCGTTCCGGATGAAGTTCGCCTCATCAGCAATGAACACAAACCCTGTGAAACTTGAACAAAGGCATAGATAACTTTGTTATTCCACGAAGGTAAAAGCAATGAGAGCAGGTTCAACAACCAGTGCTACCAAGTTCATGAAGTGGTTAGCGGAATCTGACCGAGAGCGCAATCCTACGTAGGTCAATGGTGGAAGTACGTCCCACTTTCTTTCTCCTCATTTAGCGCCACTGGGACAATTATGTCCCACTATTTTCACTGAATTATTCATACTGAAATTGCAAATTTGTTGACAACAATTTCTGTGCCCCTCATCTGCTAGCGGAATAAAATGTTTTGTCATTTCTGCAAAACATGTATGCTGCCCCACAAAAGGTTATTGCCACTGTATTGAACCACACAACCATAAATAGCCACTAATGAAGGATTGGCCGGATTCGTGGCACGAGGCATGTACACTCTTCATCAACGGTCAGGGTTAAAACCTCCGTTCCGAATTGGGTTGCTCAAGTTAGCCGTCGCATGCGGGATACGCGGGGTTCGATCCCCAGTGTCTCCGGGGACCCGCCTGTGATACAATGGGTGCCAAGCTTTCCTCTGGCCTGGGGCTCGGATTCTTTAGGTTGAAGTGCTTAGAAGAGAGTCCTTTGACCCCACTCCGTGTAAACACAGCCATCTTCTGCCATGGCCCTCCTTGGCCACAGCTGCCCTGTCGCCATCAAAATTGATCATTATCTTCAAGTTTGCCCTCTCTCCGGTGGGTGGAGACCAGGGTAGAGTGGCTGCACCCCCGAGCCGGAAACTTCTTATAGGGTAAATTGGTTTTTGAGGACAGGAAATGGCGCAGTATTTGTCTCACATATATCTCGGCAGACACCTGAACCGCGCCGTAAGGGAAGGCAGGGAGGTGGGAGTGAAAGAGGAAAGAGAGAAAGATGTGCCGTAGTGCAGGTCTCCGGCATAATTTCGACAACCTGGGGATCTTTAACGTGCACCGACATCGCACAGCACAAGGGCGCCTCTTGCGTTTCGGCTCCATCGAAACGCGGCCGCCGCGGTCGGGTCGTTCACACTTTGCGTGAACTTTCATTGAGTTGAGCTTAGAGGAGAATACAGGGCTGGCAGGTTAGAGCATGGAGCAGCCCGGTAGGTTCCTACAGAGGTTACAGCCTTAACATGACAGATACAAGGTTATGCGGTTGTTCTTATCGAGTGTTCCGCTATCTGCACGGCAGCCCCGGCCCCGATCCGGATTGGAAGCTGATAAGCATCCATGTACAGGTTCGGTGCGCATGCCAACACGTCTGTATACAGCGCTCGCGGAGCGTCCCTTGGACACGCATGTTGCTGCGCTATGTCTTGAAGTCTGTAACAGCAACAGTGCCGAGAGGAAAACTTCGCAGATGAACAAACTTTCTGAGGGCCGTTTCCTGTCGCCTATACACTGTTCGAAGAACATGTACAGGGTGTTTCACTTAAGGCTTTACAGTTTTTCAAAATAGGCTCTTTCCCAACAAACTGCACTCTAAGAACTGCTACTCCTGCATTAAGAGTAAAAGAGCCTCGCTACTCCTGCAGGCCTCAATCTACTCCCTCTACAAACGAGAAAGAGTGAAAGGTCCTGTTCACTCCTCTTGACAAAAGAGTAAAATGGCATTTCCACTCCTCCATACCCCTAGGGAGTTCAGTGCTTGTTTTACTCCTCCGCCCTTACGGCCATACAATCGTAAGGGCGCGCTAGCTTCTCGGGGCCGGCCTGCCAGCCTGGATGCCGGCGTCAGAAAAATGCACTGGTATTGTTTGTTCACGACCAAAGCTCTGGGATAGAGTATCATTAGCCAATGTGCGAGTTGTTGGTAGAAGCGATAACAGCCATACAAATTTCCTCCCATAGCCGCTTTGCTGCTGCTCTGGAGTTCGCCTGGCCTCTGCTATAGCTCCGCTCCTGAAGGGGTCGCGGAAACCGAGCATATATTTATTTCCCTATGACGCGGGGTTCAGAGTAAAACGGTGCCGAGGGTAGCACCTAAGTGCTGGCCAGTTTCGAAGCGCATTCAGCTACAGCATCTATGTGAAATCGGCTAGGTATAGCGACGACAAGGGCAGCCAGCGAGCAGCGCACAGTTCGTCGCCCGGCGCGATCGCGGGCGCCGTCGTTGCCGAAAGCTCGGCTCGCTCAATGATTCGCTCCGTAGCTTGCGAATCGCGCACGCAAGGCTGGAAAATCGAGCAGCGACTGGCCTGCGATTGAGCGAGCCTTTATGCCCACGTTTGCAGCACAGGTGAACAAATTTAGCACACATGTATGCATGGAATATCGGCGGCGTTGCGGCGATTCTTAAGCTCGTCCTCGACGCCATCATCACCGTTCGGGTGGACCCGAACATATCTTTATTTCACTACGAGACATAGTTCACAATAAAACGTACTTACAATGCAAAGAGTAGCACCTCAGCGCTAGCCAGTTTCAAAGCGCTCTCAGCTCTGGCATCGAAGTGAAACCTCCTAGGCTTAGCTACGAACACGGCAGCCAGGGAGCAGGCCGACGCTCGTCGCGCGGCGCGCTCGCGAGCAGCGTCATAGCTGAAAGCTCGGCTCGCTCAAAGATTGGCTCAGAAACTTGCGAATTGTACTCGCAAGGCTGGCAGATCGAGCAGCTAGCGGCTGGCCTGCGACTGAGCGCACGTTCGCAGTACAGGTGAACAACAATTAGCGCACGAATGCTTGGGATACCGGCTGCGTTGCGGCCACGTTAAGGCGATTCTTAAGCTCGTCCTCGACGCCATCGTCACCGTACGTGACACACAGGCTGAGAACTTGAATTCGAGTACGTGCTAAAGTAAGCTGCTCGTATTTCTCGGAACAATCTGAACTCGAAAAGACAGTTGCTTCTGTCGGCTTCCATGCATGTGGGCTCTTGCTAGTGAAAGTACACTCGAACAGGATGCGGCGAGTGCGGGCCGCTGTTGCATATAAGCTAAAGTGTGAAGCAAGTATCGTCATAGTTCCGTAACGCAGTTGACATCACAGTAATCCGCTTGTACGGGTCACATTTAAGCTCTGTTTCATGTAGATCTCCGTCGACCATGCCAGTGTCGCGTAGAGTAATGCATCGCAGCTGCTCTTTGTCCTACTGCTCGCGTCGAACATATCCTTGATATGGACCAGTTTGCGATACGGTGCGTTTCTTTGCCTTTTTTGTCGCATTTAAGGGATTTTCGCTGCCGTCAATCGAAATTGCATTCCGTCAACAGCGTCGTCTGCGCCGTCGTCTGCTAGGACACCCGGGGATGGGATCACAGGATCGCAGCTTCTACAAACGACATGTCAGCAAAAGTATCTAAAAGCGCTTTGGTATTCGCATTTAATAAAGAAATAAAATGAAAAAATATAATTTGTTTTTGTTGCGAACACAATTCAAATATTAGTAATAAAAAAAGCGCATTTGTAGGTTTTTTCAACGAAGCAAAACTGCAGCCGTCGTCACGTTTTGTGTTATTTGGGTTTTCGTAGCATTGTTTGAGTGCTCGTGCGGTGGACGTGTATGAAGAACACAAGTGTGTTTTGGAAACCAACGACGAGAGTTACGCCCTGTCAACACTGGTGATTTTGAACGGGTAAAGCCCTGAAGAAAGGTAGCGCTACGACTTCTTGTCATCTGGAGAGGCAACGAAGAAGAATGTGCGGTTTTGCTAAGCCTTGATGAGCCGTCTGAACGGTGAGTCCCGTGTACGTTTCTTTACTTCTGATCTCTATTCGCACGCGTTATTAGTGTGCGCCTATATAGGGATGGCAGTGCAGGCAGTCTGCGTGCGGTTGCCTCAGCTATAATGCGTTAACGCCGATTCACACGACGGTCCGTTCGCCCGCGGCCCGCGCACTACGTATTCATGCGTCACCACATTGAGAGGCGCGCTGTCGGCCGCGGCAGCGGGCGAACGGAAAATCGTGTGAATCGGCCTTTACCAGAAAAGAACGGGCGTATAGGCCGCATGGCAACTGTTGCTCCATAGTCTCTATCTGCGTTTAGTACTCGGGTGCCGCGGTAAATAAAAATGCCACCAGTTATCACAACAGAGTTATGCGGTCGCTTGCTAGCGCTGCGAAAAACAACAAACAATGTTTACTACATTCCAATAGCATAGATTTGTGCTACATAGGAGAGGATGATGAGCGTGCAGTGCCACGTTAGAGAGCGCTCTTGCTAGGCCAGCTGCGGACAGACAAGGGAACTGACAACGGTCGAGTTGCCTGTTGCGAGGTGGCTGACACCTACCACATGGTTTAAGCTTGCCAGCGCAACTCAGCTCTCTCCCCCCACCCCAACCCTACCAGAGAGGAATGGGAGGCGGCCCTGCTTGGCTGCTCGGACCTTCAGGCCCAAAAGGCTTTGGTCAAGAGGGCTAAGCTGGCGGCTTCGACCAATGGGGTCCCGGAATAGGGACTCCACCCATTGCGGGGCTCTTTAAGAAAGCCTCACCTCTTTTATTAAATAAAGGCTTTTCATCATCATCATCGCGGCTGGTGCCCGTCGGATTGATTTGTGCTACTTAGAAGATGACGATGAGCGGCAGTGCCGCGCGACAGAGCACTCGCGCTAGGCCAGCTGCCAACAGACAGTGCTCAGTGTGTGTACTCGTGGGATTAGTGCTTACGCCTCAATATTTGTCATACAATTTTTTCGGGGACAATGATCGCGTGTAAAAGGCTGGGGCATATCCCTTGCCTAGTCATTTGTAAATTTTCCAACAGACAGTGCTCAGTGTGTGTACTCGTGGGATTAGTGCTTACGCCTTAATATTTGTCATACAATTTTTTCGGGGACAATGATCGCGTGTAAAAGGCTGGGGCATATCCCTTGCCTAGTCATTTGTAAATTTTTATCTGTGCTTCCCCATGGAACAGAATTTGACACAGTATTATGTCAAAGTTAGATCGTTCTTGCGTCTGCCCTGAGGTGTAGGTGTCGATGCTTCCTCGCCTTCAGATTTTGAGAACTGTTTGGGATGCAACTGCGCACTTATTTAGGATTTCAAGCTTTTTGCTATATCCCTCGTTTGTGCGGCCCGCTTTCAAGTCGTTCGCTATATCGGTGATGGTTTGTTATTGATTTTCACTTTCTCTTATTTATTCTTGGTTGACTGCCACCAGCTGTGCTGCCGGCGATTCTCCGCGCTCGGAACTATTCCCAGGCACGAGACCCTACCCACAGACCTCCCTGCACCACACTCACCAGTTTTCTTCGGTATTTTTTTCCCTTGCTCTTACTTGCATTGCCACTAGGCAGTTTTTATTTCTGTGCAGATTTGTTAAATGCAATACCAATTTTCGTTTCATGCTGTGATGTCAGATATCGTGCTTCTTGCTAATGAATGCATGCCTTTTCCATCCTCTCATCATTTGTGCAAAGCAGACGGGTCTACTGGTCGCTACGTTCAATTTAAAAATACCTTCGGTGCTGCTGCAAAGCACCCTAGTAGTAATAAAATCCTGTGCATGCTATATTCGAATAGTTACGCTCTTTTCATCACGCATAAAAATAGTGGTATTCCAGCCTGCTCATCTTTCTATGCGGGTGTGACAGTCATGTAAATCTACTGAAAAAATGTATATCGGTGCATCACATACAATCTGTTCATTTCTTTTGTCATGGGCCCTCTCATTGCTTTTTGTGTTGCTATGTTACTACCTTATTCTAATTTATGAAGCAGTAGACAATTTCTTCTCTTGTCATTCATGACATTGTTACGGCCACTGACAACAGTTGCTCTGACATATTTATTTGCAGTTGCCAGCTGCCAGTATCTACTGGGCCATTCGTGCTTCCAGCTTTTGGCTGTGCTATCTCTCCTCAGCTGTTTGTGGTAGGTATTGTTTTCCAGTGATGCATACCTTACCTGCCTATTTAGAAAAATTTCGTAGACATAGGCTCACAGCTGGGTTTAGAAATGCATGCAGAGCTCTACGTGCACTTAGCAGCAGTACCTCCCTGTATAATCACATGAATCTGATCCTGAATTACATGAATGTAATTACATGATCTGTATGAAATAGTCGCTCATGAAGCTTTTGACTGCTGCTGTTAACATAATGGAATTTACACTGCTTCAGGTGCAGAGACTATTTCACACATGTTGCCTCTTATGCATATGTGCCCTCTGAAAGGGCGAACATATTCCTTTATCCCTTTAAAAAACATTGTGTTCTATCATGATGCTTTACCGGTATTTCTGGTGTATAGACCAAAATGTCACTCAGTATTGTAACATGAAGCGGGAACTCAGTTTGTCCAATGTTTTAGAGGTAACATGAAGCGGGAACTGAGTGTGTCCAATGTTTTAGGGGTCCTAAAACATTGGACCAACACAGTTCCCACTCGAGTTATTGATCACTTCGCTCTCGCCCTACCATAAGCTTGCCGTCCAGGTTGGACAAATTGATAGAGCGACTGCTTCAGTGAAGTGGTGGTTCTGAGTTCGAACACGGGACCAGGACGAATCTTTCTTTAACTACGAAGTTTCTGTGAAAGCTGTATAGCTTTCCTTTGTAGCCATTTGGCTGTGCTCGAGTGGATGTCAATGAGTAATTACTCCTTATTACAGATCTTTTGTCAACGCCAAACTGATTCAGTAGCAACAAATAGTAGAAGGGTAAAAGCATGCTGCTCCCAAAAATTCGTTAAGCATGTTATAAAATGTCTGCTGTATTGTTTTAACTGCTGCAAAGAAATAACGGTGATGTTAGATGCCCAGCCCCTATTAGGTAAACATAGCTCGCAATTAACACAGTGGATGGAAAAGAAATATGGACTTCAACCCTCACGACGACCCTCACCCCAGTGGATGGATGATAATGGCTTTACCCTTTGTACCGGGCGGTAGCTTTCGCCACCTAGCCTATACTTCCCCCATTGTTAATTTAATTTTCTTTTCCCTTTCACTCTTACAATATCTAATCTGTCTATCCTTTTACCCTCGAAATTCACGCCTCCCTTGATTTCCGCCACCAATCCTCCAACCTCCCCTTCGTCAATGTCACGCTTTTCCCATCCACTCGCCCGTCCTCCCCCAGTAAATCCCAGCGCTATCTCTATGGTCGTTGCTGTCCCCTCTGGGAGGGCTGGGCGGAGTTCTGCGCACCTCAGAACCAAGTGTTCTATGGTCTCCGTTTCCGTTTTACATGCAGAGCACAAAATATCCACTTCTTCAAATTTGGACCTATATGTTTTTGTTCTCAGAGTCCCTGTCCTAGCCTCAAAAAGCAGTGAACTGCCCCGCGAATTATCGAATAATCGCTCTTTTTTGATGTCCTGTTTTCGTGTCCTATATATGCCTAGTGCCGATTTTTCCTGCATTCTGTCTTTCCACATCTTTCTTTCCGACTCCTTTACCTCCACTTTCACGTTAGTCTTTTGTTGCGTCCCATCCCTCACCCGTAAATACTTCGTTCTTAGCTTTCGGGTTCTATTAGTCCATTTTGTGTTAATACTTTTCATGTACAGATACTTGCACACCTTTTTTGCCCACCTTGTTTCCTCCATTTGAGTTAGTCTCTGATCATATTTCAGTTTGCTGATGGCCTCCCGAACCTCGAACGACGCCCAACCCATATCTCCCTGGACTCCCTCATTCGGAGTGTTCCCATGGGCTCCCAAGGCTAGCCTTCCTACACTTCTTTGTCTGACCTCTAGCCCTGACTGTACTTCTGATTTCATGCACAGGACTGCATTTCCAAATGTGAGGCCCGGTACCATGATTCCCTTCCATACCCCTCTAACCACCTCATACCTATTATAGTTCCATAGTGCTCTATGCTTCATAATGTCTGAATTCCTTTTTCCTTTATCCTTCAGAATCCTCTCATGCTCTTCCAGATATTTTTTTCCTTCACTTAGCCGTACACCTAGATACTTATACGTACTCACATGGTCTATCATAGTGTCTTGTATTTCTAGTGGGTCTTCCTTCTCATCATTATAGACCGTTTACAGCGCGCAGTTCTTCCGTTTGAGACCAGATGGCGCCACACGTGCGCTCAGAACACGGCACCATTACTCGCCTCGTAAGTCGCCGGCGCGTGCGCCTCGACGCAGCAGTGGAAATATCGCGGGTGGCTGCCGAATGTGTTCTTTCTATTATGTGAATAGGCAGAGGAAACACGTGCTGTGCTGTGAATTTCAATAATTGCGACAGAGAGTTAAAGGTGCGGGATGCGATCGTTTGCGATCGCTTCACGGAACCGAACTGCACAAGTAGGTAATGCCAATGTTCACGCCCATTCGACACGCACCCTTTCCTAACTGGCGCGCGCAACAAACACGTTCGCCAGGGCTACATAGCTAATAAAGAAAGGTTTCGATCTTGGAAAATCTGCGAGGGTAAGTGCACAACACAGCCGCATGATGAAGCTGTTCCGGCACCGAAACCATGACGGCGTGCTTTCAGTTGTTGTGCACTGTGCTGAGACCGCATTGATCGTAAGTGAGTGTGTGTGGCCATTAGAAAAAGGAGCGCCCGAAGCCGAATTAGGAACGAAAAAAAAAAACGACGACTTGCGCTCCTACATGCTGCTGCTGTTTATTATGCACCGCACTGCCGTGCGAGCCAACAACGCTTACCGTCAGTCCGTGTATTACACGCCGTCTTGGTGCTACTGTTCAATTTTGCTCCAAGTAGCGCGGTTTCCGTAGACCGTATTCGGATTACAGCATTTGGTTTACGGCTGCTGTGTTGGGCGGTTGTCACTTGCTCGCGGTCCATGCGAGACAGTTACTAAAAGTGACTCCGCACGCTCAGAGTGAAGCTGGTTAATTACAACCAAAGAGACCATGAGCATTTCCATGTCCGCATATCGAGCGTCGAGCGTACCAAAAATTTTTATATGAGGCTGACGTTATTGTGAAATTCGTCTAGCATGAACGCGTTGCCATGCGCGCGTTATAACAATTATATCGCGGAATCCTTCGAAATGATTGTACGCCAGATTATGACGGCTGCTTGATGCATGGTACTGCTACCATGATAGTCAACCTTGGTGTGCCTATTTATATTTGTCGCCTTTGTATGTTTATCCAACCAGTAGGAAATATTTCAGGTTTCCTAAGAACCGTTAACAGGTTGTAAACAAATGAGTACGATATGCATGTGAGCGTTTTACAGCAGTGTCTGCATGCAGGTACACGATAGGACAACGACCTGTAAGGCCGCAGGAACATTCAACCTTGACGTTTTATATAATAACAAAAAAAAACATTAAGCAGAGCCTTCAGCGCATGCAAAGACAAGCATTCAGGCGATCCGTCCGTTGGCTCGAAGAGGCGGAGAGCTCAGCGGCTCTATGCGACATGAAGTCGTATCGCGTTTTCACGCCTAAAGTCATCAAATTAGGGTTTTCACATGTCCTTCGAAGCTTCGGACCAAACACAGTGTCGTCTTTTCACTCCTTTCCAAACTGTTTCAGCCGAAACACTGCCTGTCGGAACTGAAACGTCAGACGCAGCAGCCGTCGCGACGAGGCGCGCGCCGAGCGGTCAGGAGGCGAGTAATGGCGGCGTGATCACGTGATCAAAGATGGCAGCCCCCATGATACGCCGCTGTAAAGCGTCTATAGACCATTATCCCTGACTTCTCTCTACTGAACTGGAGTCCTAGCTTGTTGCCCTCCTCACCACAGATTTTAACTAGTTCCTGCAGCTTATCTCGCTTGTCTGCTAGTAGAACAATGTCATCCGCATACATTAGTCCAGCCAAAACTTGGTTTACCCTCTGACCATCCTGCATATAACTCACGTCAACTCCTACCCTACACTCTTCCAACCTCTTTTCCATTTGGCTCACATATACCATGAAAAGTAGAGGTGATAGTGGGCAGCCCTGCCTTAACCCTCTCTTAATTTTAGCTGGCTTTGTAGTTTCTCCCTCCCAGGTTACTACGACCTCATTGTCTGAATATATACGTTGTAGATATTCAACCAGATTTCTATCAGCGCCATATCCCTTCAATTGGTCCCAAAGTTTTTCCTGATTCACATTGTCATATGCCCCCTTAATGTCTAAAAATGCCATCCATAGAGGCCTCCGACTTGCCTCAGCTATCTCTATACACTGCGTTATGACAAATAGATTGTCCTCCAACCGTCTGTCCCTTCGGAAACCGTTCTGCAACTCTCCCAAGATCTCCTCACGCTCTGCCCATTCTTCCATTCTCATTTTCACCATCTGCATTGCTAGTCTGTAAATAACTGATGTGACCGTAATTGGTCGGTAGGATTTAATGTTGTCCCTGTTTCCCTTGCCTTTGTATATTAGTCTCATCCTGCTCACTTTCCAGTCTTTTGGAACGTCTCCTCCCTCTACCACTTTTTCAATGATCTGTCGTAATTTCAGTTTGCTTTTTTTGCCTAGTATTGGTAATTAATCTCATAGGTATGCCGTCTGGTCCTGTCGCTGTTCCGATGGGAACCTTGCCTTCTATTCTGTCCCAGTCCCCTGCTGTTCTCTCCCTAGGCTCTTCCTCCTCTGCCCCATTGCTGTCCCTGCTCTCCCCTAGACCATCCGCCACAGGCTCTGCAAATGCTGCTTCAATTGTTTGTCTGATAAATTCCTGTGCTTCCTCTCCCTCTACCCTTTTTCCATCCTGTGTGGTCAGAGTGTGTTGGATGCCCTCTGTTCTCTTCCTTTGTAGCCTTATGAGCTCCCAAAACCTCTTTGCAGCATTCCTATCTTTCTTATTTACCTCCATCATCCACTGGACTCCTGCCTTTCCTATTTTCAGTAAAACAAAAAGTGCCAGTGTTGCCATACTTGAGAGCTTTGCTCTTTAAAATTGCAGTAGACTGCTACTCAAAGTTGACAAAAAAATGCGTCTCGTTTTCTACATGTGCATTCCACAGTGCTGGTGCCATTTTCACTGGCCATTGACATTCAGTCGCATGATGTGCACCCCGCTCCTCGAGTTGATTTTGTTTGTCTTGTGAACCTGCCGTCAAAATCAGTGCAGGATAATGCTTCCCCAGTTGATCTGCAGTTAACCTTGTCCTTTGCCAGCTGCTGTCACCCTTTCTCCACAGAGAAGGGCGGTGGGAGTCCAAGCCAGGTGGAGTTGAAATATTTGACTAGTAGTGGACAGGGATCCTGCGGTTTGTTGAGTACACAGGCAAATTGGAGACTTATGGAAGAATTTTTTTACCAGCCAAAAAAGACGCATACACAAGAGAGAACCGCACAGGACAAGGGCTGGTAAAAGCCGTAGTCCTCTGTGGTTCTCTTGTGTATGCGTGTTCCTTGGCGGGTAAAAAAATTCCTCCGTAAGTCTCCAATTTGCCGGTGTCCTCCACAGATTGGAGGATCCCTGTCTGTTACTAGTCAAATTTCACTACTCCACCTGGATTGGACTCCCACTGCCCTTCTCAAACTTTTGAAATCCTGTTGCCCTAGCAGATCATCAGCTGTCGGTTGTATTACTTTCGCTTCAGTGAAATTTGACATGTAGCGGACAGGGATCCTAGAATTTGTGGAGTACACAGGCAAACTGGAGACTTATAGAATTTTTTTACCAGCCAAGGAAGACTCATACACAAGATTCGTTGTCTGTGTTTCACAACTGAAAGTTCTAAATGCGTGCAAAAGTGTATCGTGCATTCGCACGTATTTTGCAAACTCAATTTTTGCAGCATTAGGTTTTCGGAATTGGAGCTGTAGCATTGCCGCCACAGAATCCCGCTCGTTAACAAAGCGCACACTTATTTGCTAGGTATATATTCGGTATACCGCAACCAGTACACGTCACTGTTTGGAAGGTTCTGTCGTGAAATTTCTGATTGTGCAAGGTAGCTTTTCTTTTAAATTCAAGCGCTCTCTATTTGCTTTTTCCTGTGCATATTCATCGGTCGTTTCAATTCGGAAGCGTTGGTGCTGCAAGACGTGCATACGGAAGCTACGTTTGTGCACAAAGCTCCTGAATTTTTGAAAGCGCAGCTCTGACAGTTCTCGTTGTCATAAATAAGTACAAAGCAGCCTAATCTTTTTGGACACACCATTTCATGCTCTTAGCTGTTTCTGAGAAACAGGCTGCCTTTTTTCTGTTTTTGGTGTGAAACATTCCTAACAACTTCTTTCTTTCTCGATGCACAGATAGCCTATGCATACACGGGCAGCTTGATTGCAATATTTAGGGCAATATTTATAACAGGTGCAGTGAGCCTTGGTGCATGTGGACAGAAATTAAGCTAGGGTGGGGTGGGGTATTTTCGCACAGGGTAATGTTATGCGGAGGGTTTGGCGTATTGAAACCGAGTCTTTCTGAGCTCTTATTAGACGTCCCAGCACCAGGACAGTAGTTGAGGCTTTTCTTTTTTGTTGTCTAGTTAATGGTTTCCATCACATAAAATAGCCTTAATTCTATCTATCCCGTGGCCGTCTAACAGAACAATGCAGATATACTGAAGTGATCAGTGTTGCATAAAAGTAGTGAGAACATTGCAAATGCAAGACAACTTCATTGGTTTGCAGTGCACTAACGTGGCAGTCATAGAGAATTACACATTACATTTGCAAATCTAAATTGTGCATAATAGTATGGACTGGCACGTAATGTGCGAAGTAATCACAGTTATCTCGTTCATGCCAAATGCTAGTGTCAAACATTGTCAGTATTGCATATTTATAAAGAGCAGGCATGCTGCGCCTAACTTGTCGTTGGATAGATTTTATTACTATGAAATTAAAAAGTTTACACATGGCTGTCGTGTTCTTGCGTGGGAAGTAGTATTACCTTAAATGAGTATAAACACCAAATTTTTGGTTATGTGTGTTCTTTGTAGTGACGTGCTGGGCATTCGTATACATAGAATTGTTGCATATTATTCGTCTCCAATCGCTAAATAATTACAACCAGATTTCTTTTCTTCCCTGTTTCAATAGCATAGCAATTGCTATGACATCAATGTTCAGTATAGGTTATGGAAGGCACAAAAAAGCTACGATATCGCTACTTCATCGTTTTAATTAGTTACAATGCTAAAGCCAGCCTGCCTTAAGAGTCGGAATCGCAATGAATGACGAAGCCGCAATTATATTGCAGTTTTCCTCATGCCTCCCCTGGCTTATACTGACCTTTGATGCCATTGCCATTGCTCAGTTTTTAAAAGTGAAGCAGGAGAAAGAAGATATTTAATTACAAATTATTTAGCAGTCATAGGCGAATACTGTGTGGTTATCCGTGCATAGTAATGCCTTATGCATCATTAAAAAAAAAAATGTGCAACTGAAATTTGCTCGGCTGCTGACCCAAAAGACGCGGGTTCGATCCCGGCCGCGGCGGCTGGAATTTCTTTGGAGGAGAAATTCTAGAGGCCCGTGTACTGTGCGATGACAGTGCACGTTAAAGAACCCCAGGTGGTCGGAATTTCCGGAGCCCTTCACTACGGCGTCTCTCATAGCCTGGGTCGCTTTGGGACGTTAAACCCCAAAAACCAACCCAAACCAAACTGAAATTTGTTGTCTGCCTCTTTGAGATGAAAAATTTTGAATTTTTCCTTCGCTATTTTAGAGCATGAAATTCAGTTAATGGTATCTGAGAAACAGGAATTGCAACAGCCATTTCTCTTCAGCAAGAAAACTGTCATTGGTTTAAGTGTTTTCCCGATTCAAGGTTACCCTATATTTTAAACTGCACAATGTATTATGTGACAAGAAATCGTCAAACACAATAGGTGTGGTTTTAGAAATGACTGCAAGTGATAAGGGAATACATTTACTTAGAGCAGGTAGTGACCGCTGATCCGGATCATGAAGAGTAATAACTAGAGGAATATGAATGGGGTGGAGTGCATATGGCAGGTTCTCTCAGATCATGAATGGCAGTTTTTCAATACCCCTCAAGAGAAAAGTATACAACAGTTGTATCCTACCGGTATTCTCCTATGGGGCAGAAACGTGGAGGCTAACGAAGAGGGTTCAGCTTAAGTTAAGGACAACGCAACGAGCTATGGAAATAGAAATGATAGGCGTAACGTTAAGAGATCGGAAGCGGGCGGAGTGGGTGAGGGAACAAACGCGGGTTGAAGACATCCTAGTCGAAATCAGGAGAAAGAAGGGTGCTTGGGCAGGGCATGTAAGACGAAGGCAAGATAACCGCTGGTCCTTAAGGGTAACGGAGTGGATTCCAAGAGAAGGCAGGCGTAGCAGGAAGCAGCAAAATGTTCCATGGGCGAAGGTTTGCAGGAACACGGTGGACATAGCTGGCGAAGGACAGGGTTAATTGGAGAACATGGGAGAGGCCTTTGCCTTGCAGTGGGCATAGTCAGGCTGATCATGATACTTGCAGAAGAGCTTGCTCATGTTAAAATTTTCATTTGGTAAATGTGTGCTTGTTTTACATGCACACAGCTTTTGAAATGACTAGCATAGTGATAATTGTATTGGGCTTCATAAAATTGTAGCTCTGAATGAAGGTTTGCAATGAAAGGTGTCTGCACTTGGTCACAATATAGGTACACACTAGTGGCGACATGACACACACGATCAGTACATTCTAGTTGTATTCTTTCTTTTTTTTCATGGGGTTATATGCAGGATAGTATGAAAAGGGCATTGGAATTGACTCTTACTTGCATTATTTTCATTCATGTTTGCAGGCACCCGGTGAAATGCACTCATAGCCAAAGCTCCTTCACTCAGCCGAGCAAGCTACGGCATCATCCAGCATCTTAGTTTCTTTTGAGCGCTTACAGCTCACTGCGGTGGATTTGGTAGATGGGTTTACTTTGCTTTTGGCAGTGTTCTTGGCATTTAATGTCAAGTACACCCCAAAAACAAAGCGGGCTTGTCTGCTGCTTGAGACACTAATGGGGCTTGATCCTAGCGAGCGCCTCCCGAGCGTGTTTTGGGCAGCCACAGCAATCACAGCAATGACTTGAGAAATAAAAGTTATCAGTGTTGTACATTTGTGTCATTATTTCTTGAACCATTGTTATTCCCAACGCAGACAGACCACCATACTAATGTGAAAACTGTAGGGTAGCCATAAAGTAGTTGTATGAGCAAAAATTATTCTACTCAAAGATTATAATCCCTTTTGCTCATTACTCTTTTGTAGATGTAGCGCAGGTGGATCCTGCAAAACATATGACCAACTTGCTCTGAAGAATATGTGAAATAAGAAAATTAGTACGATACATTGAAAACACGTGAAACACCTTTTGAAGGAGTAAAATAAGATCTGTGCTGATACTCCTTGAAGGAGTATAGTCACTCTAACAGAGTCCTGGAACTCTACCTGAAAGAGTAGTAGGATGCTGTTTCAATGTGGTAGCTTTACTCCCTCGGAGGAGTGCCTGTACTCTATTGCAGGAGTAGTACAGTACTCCTTGAGTAGGTGTTGGATCACTCTTTGTCCAGAGGGAGTAATTTTATTCTGGAAAAAGGAGTGGAATATGGGACAAGCGAATACTCCTTCAAAGTGTGTTCTGGGCACTCCTCTGCACTCCTTTAGTTCTAAGAGTGTGGGAACGTTGTCCCCACATATCTGCAATTCCAAAAAACGTGGACTTAACAAAAATCCCATTTGTGAAGTTTTCTACTGGAGTGGACTGCATTCTGAAGTCACGGTGAAATTTATGTGTCAGCCAAACAGGCCATTGCGACAGTGGCTGCTTCGGAGAACTCGACGTATTAAAGAACCTAGATGACAAATACGCACATTTAGTGGCGCACGCAAATAAGTGAGAAGGATGCGTGGCAGGGTTTGAAGGAACAAACATTCTTGACAAAAGTACTGAAAATACGGCGCGGATTAGTTTAGAAGCCTGTCACGTACGCAACCTTAGCAGCAAGTGCTTCAGACCCCCGTCCTTACTATCTCAGTTACGGAGTTTGACGTTTTGGAAGCGGCTAACTGTTGACGAGAGCAAAAAAAACTAAAGAAACTTGATTTTGTGTGCTTTCATTCTTCTTGCCTGCGCATGCATCCTACTATGTTGGCTGTGCCGTCAATCCTTTTTATGTATCTTTCCCATCTTTTTCACGAATCTTTTCGCCTAATTTAAGGTGTCATCTTCCGGCACTAGAATCAGTTGTCAGTTAGCGCTTGTGCATGTCTGCCGTTTCTCTGTCGTTTTCTGTGTTTGCGCTATAACCTTTTACTAAATCTTGGGTGAAGCACACTGTATAGCTATGACCGCAAATCTGTGCTAAAATTTGTTAGTTCATTCTTCAAAGCCGGCATATGCCTTTATTGCTTTGTTGGTGATGCAAGACGCAACCAGATTTATCTCGATTCATCAGATCCAGGCAAAGCCCATTCTGCGGTGCTCGAGACAGTTGTGATAACTTAGCACGCCTTATCTCGAAAGTTTCCTATCAGCTTCCAACTGAGCACACCCGAGAGCGGCGGCCATTCTGTTCGACGACCGCCGGGCACGCTTGTTGCTTTCGCCGCCGCTGATTGATTCAGTCCGTTGTGGGTGTAGGCTGCATTTCTTTCAGGGGCCATATTCTGCACCGCTCTCATTACTAAAGAGTTACGAAAACGCTCACAATGCCGTCATATGCAACGCTCCCATTGGTCGGCCTTGGCCGGCGGTTTTTGCGTCAACGGTGACGTAGTGAACACGGCTGAAGTGGTGACGTTGTGCACCTAATTATGCGGGCTGAAACTTGAGAGCGAAAAAGGCAGCTCATAAACCGCTCTCAATCTTTGTGATCGAAAATGGCGGCTGTTCCGCGTGAGCAACCGTGTAGGAGGGTGCATGAAGACGGTTTTGACGTGCGAGACGAGTTGTTTCGACGCTTCAAGGAGACTGCACAATGTGCACAATGGCTGTGCGACGACCTCGCCGTTGAACTGGGTGCTGATATGTTTTGCCGGGCTAGTAGCGTGTTCCACCGGGCATCGGGTCCAGGAGCACCGCCGCTGTGCTGACGGAGGAAGGAACGTGGGCCGGAGACGGGGAGTAGGGGAGAAGAAGGAAAAACTGTATTCACATATTTACATGATTATTTACAAAAAGAGACAAACAGAGTAAAAGCTGAGAAATCTCAGGGACACGCTGAGGGAGTTGCTTCGGTAAAGGCTCCCCGATGAACGTGTCGAGCGCTTTTAAATAGACCCTCCCGAGATCTTCCAGCCTTTTCCGACCAATCGTAGGGACTTCGTCCGGGTGCTCCAAGGTCGTTCACCGCTTCGTCGTCTTCCTCGGCTGAGGCCCCTGGATACTCGGAAGTGGCCCGTCAGGCCAGGTGGATTCCATATCTTGTTTCGAGGAAACGCCAAGGGCGAACACCTGCAGCGTCGTCACCTCGCTTCATCCGCTGAGGCACTTGGATACTCGGAAGTGTCCAGAAGAGCGTGTTGTCGGGCTAGTCGTTTCCGGCCAGGTGGATTCCATATCTTGTTCCAAGGAAATGCCCCAAAGGCGAACACCTGCTGCGGCGTCACCCCGCGGTTGACAAAAGAGCGAGGCGCGGTTGAATGGCAGACGCTTGGCAGACGCTCGTCTTCGCAGGTGGCAGAAGGCGTTGAGACGTGTCACCCTGACAGATGCACACACAAAGTCGCAGGGTCAATACTGCTGCGTTAGGTGCCGTTTAAGGGGAACTCCGGAAAACACGTCGTGGCAGTTAGGCAGAAGTGGTGGTACGTGGAATCCAGGAGTCGAATGCGTCCCTCGTGTTCCGTTCCACCTGTCAGGAGGTTGCATGGGAGCGCGTGCATGAAGAAAGACCACTTTCGCAGAACCACGCACTGTCTATGGGCATGTCCTAAGTGGATACAGATGTGACGGGAACACACAAAAAGAGTTGGGGGGGGGGGGGGGGGTAGAAACACAGCAGCACGTCCGCCGCCCGAAAATGTCTCGCAGTAGTTGCAGCCAACGCTGCTGCGCGCAGAGACCTTGAGTTGTGTCCTTTTGGTCACAGCTGGGCCCAATCTTTCTTCTTGCTTCGTTGACAGCTGTAACAGTCTCAACCAGCAAAATCCAAAGCCCAACAAGCAGAAAGCGCCAAACCGACTCTAAGACCTGCCAAGCTGTTTTCAGTCAACAAAGTCTCTTTAGAGAAAATAAGCTGCCTCGTGAAATCTACGTCCTCCGGAAGTTTCCAAGTTTGACCAAACTAGAATACACAGAGCTTGTTTAGCCAAAAGGGAAAAATCTCCTAAAATTTTGGGGGGCTACCGTAGCCGGTTTATGTCACAGAAAGCCACCTCCCGTGAGAGCATAAAGGGAAAGTGGAGCTGCTGAACACACATACAAAAATGATTCTCGCTAAAGCAAAAAAAAAAAAAGAAAATACAAATTTGCCTAGCGGGTTAACGTCTGGGGAGTCAGGAAAGGGCATTACACGGGAAAGCTTCGGCTGAGGCCATCAGCGTTGCCATTACTCGCACCTTTCTGCAACGTATGTAAACTGAGTCCCGCAATGCCAAGCTCCAAAATTTCGCTCTCATCTTTGTACATGAGAGTTGAGTGAACAAAAAGAAACAAGCAATAAACTGAAGATGAGATTATTCCTCGAATCCGCTCACAAACAGCGTTGCGACTCAAGGAATTTACTGGATCCCATTCTTCAGCCGCCCCCTGCGCCGCCGCGGTCCGATAGCTGCTCTAGCAGATGCAAAATGACACAAGGCTAGGAACTTCAGCTTGGGACCGTGAACTGTTCCTCGTCCAAGTCTCGCGGTTCTGAAGTTTGGCTGGCGCTTAGAAAGCAGAACGCGAGAAGGGAGCGAACGAGTGCTAAGGCAGTGTCAGAGTATCCGCCTCTCTCGGATTGGGTTCGCGCGTTGCGTCCCCTTAGCCTGTGTTCCCCTCATGCGGCGCGTGCGAACTCTTGAGCGCTGAGGTGCCAAGTTGGGGCGGTTACACGGCTGTTCGGTTTTTCGTGCAGTAGTCAACATGAGCCGCACTTTCCCCTTCATTAACATTAAGCGTTTGGCCACCTCTATACGCTGCCGCTCTGTAGAAACCCTGGCTGTTGGTTTGCCTGGCGGGTCACTAGGAATCGCGGAACCGTCATGGGTTAAGTCGCCGGCGTCCGCCTCATCGTCAGTTTGTGATCCAGCCTGCTCTGGCTCACCACTGTGAGAGTTTATCAGGCTTACAGGGCCATGTTTGCCCTCTTCACCAGCGTGCTCTGCTGGCGCTGCGAATTCTCGAGCCTTCGAACTGGTGAGGACCTGCGCAGCATTATCTTCAAAACTAACGCCTTTTTCTTTGAGCAGCACATCCGAGCGATTACAGAAAATTGAGGGAGACTGCTTAGGCAGGTTTTGAGAGACGGCTGCCTCCGTCAGAAGCACCTCGAGCGGGATCTCCATCGCGACGCGGGCAGTTGGCAAAGACACGCTGGTTTCATTTACTATTTCCTTTATACAGGCATACTCGCCTGTTAAATCTTCAGGCTTCATATTTGCACAGTCGACAACGTCTATGTTGGCAGCTGAGTCGCGGAGAACATTGCGCAGTTTACCGGCTACTGTTAATTCCCAGAGGGAAGGCTGCAAGAGTTGAAAGTTGTGGTCCCCATTGTCTGGCACCGCAAAGGCAACCCTTGGCTTACGGCAGCCGATCGCAAGGTGTCCGGGCTCTCGGCACCGGAAACAGACGATCGGCTTTATAGGTTTAAAAGCCTTTTCCTTCGTAGCCTTTTCGTTTGTGCTGCTAGAACCTTCCTTTTTCACTGAGGGAGGGCTAATCGACGACGCGTTTATCGCGGAGCCCGTGGCTCTCTCGTTTACATGAAAGCGCGCCCGACTATCTTCCTCCGAATTAGCCATGGGTCGAACGCGCGTTACTTTGGAAGCCTGCAGAAGATCTCCGATTTTAATTTCACTTCGCGCCAAAACCTCCTGATTTAGTGTCGAATTCCTCTCGGCGCGCTTCGCCTCTAAAATTTGTTGCAACTCCAAACGCTTTAGAGCAAGTTGCTTTTCATCGGCTTCCTTGAGACGAAAGCGTTCTTTTTCTACCCTGACGGCCTCCTCCTTGCGTTCCGTTTCAACCCTCTCGACCTCCTACTTAGCCTTCCTGATTCCCTCCTGAATGACCTCCCAGGTCTCCAAAATTCCGTCACCCTCAGCACCACATTCCTTAGTAGCCTCAATCAGCTGTGGCTTTCTGTGACTTTTCCTGACCTCAATACCCAGTTTTTCACACAGCAAAATCAAATCTGGCTTCTTTAGTTCGCTCAAATCCATGGCAACTTCCGAACGAGGGCTTTCAAAACAAGCTGCTACGTGAAATGCTTAAGCGAGCACGTGCAGAAAAACAATCTACAGGTAGTGATAAATTTCCAGAGTTATCAGCCTGGCAAGCGCTCACCACTGCTGAAGCCAGGACCAAGCGTTGACGATCCCGCCGCTGCCAACCAGTTGATATGTTTTGCCGGGCTAGTAGCGTGTTTCACTGGGCATCGGGTCCAGGAGCACCGCCGCTGTGCTGACGGTGGAAGGAACGTGGGCCGGAGACGGGGAGTAGGGAGAAGAAGGAAAAACTGTATTCACATATTTGCATGATTATTTACAAAAAGAGACAAACAGAGTAAAAGCTGAGAAATCTCAGGGACACGCTGAGGGAGTTGCTTCGGGAAAGGCTCCCCGATGAACGTGTCGAGCGCTTTTAAATAGACCCTCCCGAGATCTTCCCGCCTTTTCCGACCAATCGTAGGTACTTCGTCCGGGTGCTCCAAGGTCGTTCACCGCTTCGTCGTCTTCCTTGCCTGAGGCCCCTGGATACTCGGAAATGGCCCGTCAGGCCAGGTGGATTCCATATCTTGTTTCGAGGAAACGCCAAGGGCGAACACCTGCAGCGTCGTCACCTCGCTTCATCCGCTGAGGCACTTGGATACTAGGAAGTGTCCAGAAGAGCGTGTTGTCGGGCTAGTCGTTTCCGGCCAGGTGGATTCCATATCTTGTTCCAAGGAAATGCCCCAAAGGCGAACACCTGCTGCGGCGTCACCCCGCGGTTGACAAAAGAGCGAGGCGCGGTTTAATGGCAGACGCTTGGCAGACGCTCGTCTCCGCAGGTGGCAGAAGGCGTTGAGACGTGTCACCCTGACAGATGCACACACAAAGTCGCAGGGTCAATACTGCTGCGTTGGGTGCCGCTTAAGGGGAACTCCGGAAAACACGTAGTGGCAGTTAGGCAGAAGTGGTGGTACGTGGAATCCAGGAGTCGAATGCGTCCCTCGTGTTCGGTTCCACCTGTCAGGAGGTTGCATGGGAGCGCGTGCATGAAGAAAGACCACTTTCGCAGAACCACGCACTGCCTCTGGGCATGGCCTAAGTGGATACAGATGTGACGGGAACACACAAAGAGAGTTGGGGGGGGGGGGGGGGGGTAGAAACACAACAGTGCGTGCGGGTGAGCCGGCTGTCGGTGGATCGGCAAGTGCTGTGCGCGCTGCGCTTCTTCGCCACCGGTGGGTTTTAAGGCACCGTAGGAAGTGAAGCAAACGTCGGCGTAGCTCAGCCGACTGTGAGCAGGTGTTTGAGGTGGGTGGCGGAGACCATTGTCAACGTTGGGTCGTAGAAGGGAGTGTATTCGCTTTCCGGCGAGACCCGAAGAGAAGGCAGCGGCGAAGGAGGGCTTCCAATTCACTTAAAATTTTGCCGCGGCAGTATTCCCAGCTTCGTCGGGTGTATCGATGACACACTCATCGCCACCAAGAAGCCGCGGGCCAGCGCTGCGAGCAAGTCTCAAGGGATTCTACGCTGCGCATATGAGTGAGTAGACCTCGGCCTCTGTTTTCGTCCGCATGAGTTCGGCTACAAGTTCGGGCCTCGGCAACGAGAGTAAGTTCGTGCTGTGCGTGTGTTTTCTTAGATCTGTGGTGCGAACATGCGTATTCTGGCCGTGGACACGCGCCGACCCGGATCTTTCCACGACGTGGTCGTCTGGCGCCACTTCGAGGTGGAGGAAGGCCTCCTAGACGATGGTGAAATTTTTTCTGGGTAAGCAGTAAATAGGCCCTGTCGACCGTCGGGTGACCTCACTCACATATACTGAGCTCCAGCACACTGCATTTGCCCTGATATGCTAAAGCTACAAGAATCAGCCTGGCTACTTACACCAATGCAGACACTTTACAGTATGGTACAGTGTATTTTCACCCAATTGCAGCAGGAACGCAGCACTCATATAACGTTGTTGAAATACGTGATATTTTCTGTGTAAGAAACCAAGGCAAAATGAACCTGACAGCGTTTGTGTTGTGTAGGCAGTCATAATGCATCATTTATATCAGTAGGATGGTAGAATACTGACCTTATAGCAGTGCTAACTTATATATCACCATCCTGTGCTGTCTGTGAGTATCATGAATATGAATATCATTATATGCAGAGCCTGGCTGTGGGCTACTTGGCATGAGTCTTCTATTGTATAGTAGAGCGTCCTGTAAGGCTGTTGAGATAACCGAGAAAGGACATGCTTAACTGCATAATTTTTTGGTATTGTAACGGCATACGACCACCGGTAACCAAGAGCGCGCTGCGGTATGTAAATAAAGAAGAGGCGCGGGGCGAGCGCGAGGGGAGAGCGCGAGAGGAGGAGAACGGAAGAGAACCGCCGCGGCCGGTTGTGTCTGAATCTCCTGTGTCTGAGTCTCTGTGCCTTTCTCTGCGCGGGCCCGCCGTCCCGTAACAATATGCAGGAGACAGTGTCTACTCATTGGAGCCAGCCATGGCTGCTTGCACCACTGGCGTGGCATCACAGACCCGACCCAGCTGAAGACCTGTACAATATGCCACATTCTTTCGTGCTATTTGTGGTTGAGCACTGCATCGATGGGCCGAATAGCTAATCTCAGTGCTTTCAAAGGCACCGGGTGCACCACCGCCAGCGGGAGTGGACAGTGTGGATTATCACTGCGCGTGCCACACTTCACAACCTCTCTTTGGATGCATCCATGTCAGCCGAGGGCACAGGCGGCACTTCCACTGACTTAGAAACAACGGGCTACCTCTAATATGCGGGCTATCTAGTTGAGACAGGATCCCTCCTCGCCTACCTCCAGGGGAGATCAATGCACTACTGTGTTTTCGGCCTCTTAGGACGACCCGTCTCCAGAGGCAGGCGTACCTTGAGATGGTGCAGCGACAGTTGCGGTGGCAACTCTTGCCTCAGGCAATGACTCACCATGCTGGCATGGAGAGTCACATCACATCCACTCTTTCTGTTGCCACTGTCATTGCCTCGTGTCGGTGCACAACACACATCTGCAAGTGTGTGAGCAACTGTGTGATGTGTTTGTGCCCTTGTCCACAGCCAGCCTCGTGGTCTGAATGAATTGCCAAATACAAGTCTTTATAACTGTGTTTAAACAAGTGCCCCATCAGCTGCCACTTTATTGACAGTGTGTGCCAGTATACTTCCCAGTCCCTCAGCAGTGTGTTGCAGTCTCTCTCTGAAAGCGGAATAGGTGTTGAAACAGCTCGCCCTGCGTGTTAAACGCATTAGTGTGCACTCTCTTTTGCGAATGCTTGCGTCGACCCACCTGCCCCTTCCCTGCTATCCCTTTCCGCCTTGGTACAGTGCCTGTGGTCATTACCCGTGTGACGGACATGCATAAAACCAAGAATGTAGTGCTGAGTTTGATGGTTGTTGGAATCAGAAAGCACCACCCATGCTTTTTTTAGTGCAACATACATTCATTAAGTGCGTTTATTGTTTTAGCCGCCGCATTTTACATGACCGTTGTTATTGGAGAAGAAGCAGTGTATATACAAACATACTTTACCTTGATGTACAATGATCATATGGCATTTTCAAATGCAATTAAGAAAAACTTTTGAGTTCAAAGTGCCTGTTTTCTTTCACACAGAGGGTGCCTGTTCACTAAATACTGCATGGTACAGTGTACATAATGCATTTTCAGGACTTGAAATCATTTTGGCATGTATAAAATGCGTAAATACCAAAGATAAGCTTTTAGCTTGATGGTAGGTGACTAGAGGTTTTTCTCTTTGGTAAAAGCTAACTACAGCAAGCAGAATGCTGTAAAAAATTCATAATAAATATTGTAAGGTGCAGTGACCACAGTGAATGCTGAATGACTAGAAAATCCTCACTGATAGACAAAGTTGCGTCAACATCACAGATGCATCACTGAGAAGAAGGTGTGTGAGTAGAGGTTGTTGTACAATAACAAAACATGCAATACAATTACTGGGAATGCAATGCTCTACAGCTCGAAGAATATACAGGCAGCTCCATTACGTTAAAGTTTCAGCACTCAATGAATGCCCCCATAACTGACACCTAGCTTGGTTTGCAATAGGACAACACTATGAAGCCTTACCCTTGATGACTGTGACACTGCCAAACGGCCTGACAAGTTCCTTATGCTGTCTCATAATGTGTGCAACAAGTACACCTTGAACTGCTTTCAGGCTACTTTTTCTCTAGGTATCTAATATCCTTTTTCAACTCTAATGCTTCTTCTTTTGTACAAACTGGTTGTTCCTTTCTCTATTGGAGGGGCCTATATACAATGTGCCTCAGCTACGAGGGACCTGGATTTAAAAAAAAAACCAAGTGTTGTTCTGAGCTGAAAGAAAGTGCATATTAGAAGCTATGAGAAGTACGTAAAGCCCTTCAAATACTGCCCTCACCATTCCCAGCGATGCCAACACGATCGTTCCACCTGCACTGCAAAATGCAATAACATATTGCACACCACTGCACTGCTCTACCTGTATCACCTCCGCATTACTTCAATGCCCTGCATCATATGCGAACTTGAATATTGCCTCTACACAGTTGTTGTGGAAAATTCAGGTTGCTGTGTACCAGCCAACGCTCAATTGGTTCAACTTTCTGCCCCGTTGCAGTTAGCCTTTACACAAGCCATACAACCACCCTACTTATTCCCTGGGTGACTCCTGACCAGTTAGAAGATCAGCAAATGACCTTAGTGGAACAAGCTCGTTTTACCCTCGGTGACAATAACAAATTTACCAAATCAACTGCTGTCTCTCTCTCTGAAGAAACTAAATGGAGCATAAACATCACAATTTCTGCATCGCGCACAAGCACAAAAAAAAAACCGCAGCACCTGAACATCAACCGAACGGAACATCAAGTGCTTAGCCCGATGTGAACGGCATCACTTGGTTACGAGGTAGATGAGTGATTGTTGCTACAGTCATCGGGCGTGTCGGCTCTCATTTCCCGCACTGAGATTGCAGGCTCCCAGCAGCTGCACCTGCCTGCTCCCGTCTATTTGCAGTTGCTGCAGTGTGATGGCCGTCCGGTATTTTCTAAACAAAAATAAACAGAACCACTCGTCACCCTTAGAGCAACAGGGGCTAAAGTTGTCTTCGTCAATTTTCCAGACGAGCGCTCCTTGCAAGTCGATCTTTGCAGACCCGCGGTAATCACTGCCTTCAAATAGATTTTTCCGCGCACTTAAGACATCCGGTCACTACCTTGATTCTAGACGACGTGTAAAAAAAGCTGCAGAGCAGCGGAATCAGCTGTTTTTCTTTCTGGCTACCATGTTCACGATGTATGCATATGTGGGTGGATGCATGGAGGGTGGGTGGATGAATAAGGCGGAATCCTTTGAATCGGGGGGCAGCTCGCGCCACCTAGCTGGCGTTTTTCCGTCATTAGCGCACCCTTGCGGCAGAAAAATTGACTGAAGAGCAAATTTAATTGCAAATCTAAAAACGGTTCTTGTTTTGCTTAAAGTTATTGAGTTTAAAACACAGCTTGTTAGCAAAATAAAACATTGTTCATTTTATTCACTGCGTCTTTACAGCAAGACCTTAGAATACGGTCCCTTGCCGTGCAAATAAATGCTTCCGGGGCGGAGTCCTGCTACTAGCCGCTAAAGCCCCTAGATAATCTGATCTAGGGACTTCACTGGCCACCGCTCATTGGTTGATTCCGCGGTTCGCATCTCGCGGTGTCCTCATTTTGACCTCACGCTCTCAAACTTGAGAGTGATATTGAGAGCGGTGCAGAATAGGGGCTCAGAAGTACTTTTCGCTCTCTTCCTCACTGCCTGGACTGCCGTCACGACTACACGTGACAATATTCGCGCCACGTCATTAGGAATACTTGCAGCGTCATCGGCGTTCCGCTGCGTCTGTCCCATCCGCACAGCTGCAGAGGCCGGACGTATAAATCTATAGTGTACGAACTGTATTACATTATTGCGCGTAAATATTTGCCCTTCAGTACATTTCATGCAGCCATAAGAATTCTTTAGATTCGATTAGATTAGATTAGATTAGATTAGATTAGATTAGATTAGATTAGATTAGATTAGATTAGATTAGATTAGATTAGATTAGATTAGATTAGATTAGATTAGATTAGATTAGACGCATAGGAGGCCGCACCGCGTCGCATGGCGAGCTGACCTGCAGCAGAGAGACTATAGTATAAGCGGCCACTTGGATTGAGCCTGACGGACACACTCAGAGCAACATTGGCCTGCCTATGACGGCTTCATACACTTCATACCCGTCTTGTTCATACACTACATACACGTCTTGTTCAATATACTAAATTTGGAGGCCCATGTACTGTACGGTGCACATGCTATATTCGTAGTTTTTCATTTCCTCTTGAGTGACGCTGTTGCAGTCTTCATCTTTCCTGACCGTTTCAAGGTGTTTGCAGGCGCTTGGTCCGCCACAAAATGCTGCGCCATCGCTCCTCACAAACACAACGTTTTTTTCATGAGTTTTCTGTCGATCATCGTAAAATTTTTGTGGTGAAACAGCACAACGGCGCAAGAATAAAGCATGCAAAGGACGTAGTAAAGTAGCGCTAATTTCGTTCCTTGCGTCCTGCCGTTGCGCTCTTCCACTACCATGTCAGATGAAACTCGCCCTTCAGTTCAAGAAGTTTATTTGCAAACATACACCGGGTGTTTTAGTGCGTAAGCACTACTTCACCAGCAATCCTGGAAAAGCCGATGTCTGTCTAAGGTTGGGTTCGAACCCCTGTTCAAAGCCGAGCGATCTAACCACTGAGCCACCGTGACGGGTGTGTTGTGCATTGTGCATTGTTGTGCATTGGGTGCATTGCACGTCATCGTCTTCGTCGTTATATCTGTGTGCTAAAGTCATGAAAGGAAAGGAGACGCGCCTAACTGGGGTGCCTCAGTCGTGCTTTGAGCTTACGTGGAGGTAGTGACAGACATAGTATGTGCGCCAGTTGCGTTTGCATTCACAACGTTTTGCCAGAAACGCGGCCCTGGAGCGTTAGGCCACCGAGAAATGCGCGACCGATACTCCGCCATTTTCTTTCGTCAAAAACCAATTTACCAATAGGCCGCGTCCGCCGAGGTGGCTCAATAGGGCGCTCGTCTACTGAACCGTATACGGTTCCCAGTTTAGTCCGAGCCACAGCGACCGCGGCGAAACGCAAAAGGCGTCCGTCTGTTGTGCGATGTCAGTGCACGTTAAAGATCCCCAGGTGGTCGAAATTTTTCTGGAGACCTCGAGGACCGCCAGGGGGCGTCGAGGAGTACGGACGCGTTCACGTCGGCTCCGCGAAGTCAGTGATTTCATGGCGGATTTTTTGCTACGTTGACCGTAAACGTGTTTGAAACCTGTTTCCTAAGATGCAAGCAACCCGAGGATACCACATTTGTGCCTGTAAGTGCATCTTTAAGGACTGTATCGTCATTCCAAGTTCGCCAGCGCTACACGCCACGATAGGCCTACTTCGACCGAGGAGGCGGCGACCGGCGAGCTCCCGCCATTGCCGACCACACCCGGCTCCACGATGACGATGGAAGTGACGGCGGTGGGAACCGACATCGACCCCAAAGAAAAAGAAAAAGAGGAATGGATTATGAGGCTGAAGAAGCGAGCGGAAAAATTGGAGTACGAAAAACGCCACCTAGGACGCCAACATAGTGCCGGAGACGCGGCGGCAGCGAACGCCGCCACTGTTGCGACGGCCGACGGCAGCGACACGAGAGCCTACAGAGAGGCGGGACGGAAACTCGCTGAACGTTCAATAGCCTCAGACCTCCCGAGACTTCCAGCGACCGAATGGAAAGTAGTTCTGCGTCCCAAAGAAGGACTTACAATGCTGAAGAGCACCACCGAGATGAGAATTGCGGCGGCCATCAGGGAGAAAGCCGGAATCAAGGACGAGGAGGCACTGAAGGACAGACTAGCTATAAACGCCAAGCAAGGAACGATTACCTACCACTCGCCTAGCTACGAAAACACGAGGAAGGTGGAGAAAATTGAAACTCAAGATCGGAGACAAGGAACGCGGTGTGACCACCTACATGAAAACACCAGAGAGTTGCGGCAGGGGAGTCATCCATGGAATCGATGAGGAATACACACACAAGTATGTACTAGAAGGACTGAACATTAACGGATTCAACCCTCTAGTCATAGATGCACGAATAATGGGGAAGACCAAATCTTTCCTAATCACCTTCGAAGAAGAGAAAGTACCACGCAGAGTAGTCTTGAGCGGAATCACTTTCAAGTGCTTTCTATACAAGAAACGCTATGAGGTCTGCTACAAGTGCGCTGGACTTGGCCACCGCTCGGACGTCTCCGACAGTGAGGTGACCAAGTGCCGCGGCTGTGGCATGACATCGCCCCCCGAGGGGCACCAATGTACACCGCAGTGCCAACTCTGCGGCAAAGAACACTACACCGGGGACAAGAGGTGCAAAAATCTCTTTCGCACCCCTTATATTGTCAAGAAACGCCAATGGGAAGCCAAACAGGAGGCTGAAGAAGCGAAGCAAGAAGACCGAAGGAACAGCCGCTCCCGTAATACATCCGGCAGCAGAACGAGGTTTCGGTCAGAGTCCTTTCCCCGGCCAGAAACCGGACAGCAACAGCAGCGCAAGGAGCAAGCTGCAAAGGTGAGCTGGCCAGCTAAAGTTTCCCAGGACTCCGGGACAGTTAAAGAATTAAAAGAACTTATTAAACAGCAGGCAGATCAGATTAAGACTCTAACTGATTATATTAAGAAGCAAGAAGAGCGGATCAAAATGCTAGAAACCACCGCTAAACAACCCAAAAAAACAAACCGCAACAGGAAAAGGCAATGGCGCATATGCAAGTGGAGCAGGATAAAGAGGTAGAGACAGCGAAGGTTGAAAAACCCCGTTCAAAAAAAAACGTACCGAAGAGTCGGATCCTGAGACCAAATTCGAACAACTAAACGACAAACAACAACAGGACATGAAGCTACTGAACGGAACACTAATGCAATTCATGAAACAAGTCACAGAAACGATCACAGTAGAATTTGCAAAGCGAGACGCTGCTCTCACGGCGGAATTTGAGAAAAGGGACCAATGGATATACGCGGAATTCCAAGCAACCAAAAATGCCTTGGCCAAAGAACAATAATACTATCTGGCAGTGGAACTGCAGGGGCTTTGTGCGTAAACGGGCCGTTTTACAATCGTTCCTTGCAAACGGAGACAAACCTGAAATTGTAGCTTTACAAGAGTGCGGGAAAAACGCGAAGCTGCCCGGTTACAAATCGTACCCGGGCCGAGGGGACAATACGCAGGTTGCCACCCTTGTCAAACGCAACGTTACCGCGCTGCAGCACGAGACAGGACACGTCCAATTAGATCACACTCTAATCGAAATGATACCGCGTAAGCGGAGAGAGAAAAGCCTATTCGTCTTAAACGTATACAGCTCTCCGAAACAAAGAAAGGATTGCGGCTTCGACAGGCTATTCGCAAAAACGAAACAGATAGCGGGCAAAACCCCTATCGTCATTGTCGGGGACTTTAACGCTCATCATCCCGCATGGGGATACAAATATACGCAAATCAAGGGCACAGAACTCTGGGACAGAATTCTCCACAATGAGCTCATCTTGATCACTGACCCCATCAAACCAATAAGACAGGGCAATAGCGTGAGTAGGGACACTACACTTGACTTAACACTCACCGGAGGCCAAATCACGGCAAGGTGGTGTAATACGGGGGAGGACCTAGGAAGCGACCACAAAATTATTGAGATCGTGGTAGAAGACGGACCGCCCACACCGAAACCCAAAAAGGTCGCAGCGGTAAACTGGGATCTATTCAGGGCGAACCTTCATACCCGAGACGCAATCAGGGACATAGAATCTTGGGGCACAGACATTCTCGCGGCAGTTAAAGAAGCCACCGAAGAGGTGGAAGCAGACGAAACGCAAGAAGAGGTGGACAGGCGTATGATAGGCCTGTGGCGCAAGAAAAGGGAGCTAGAAGAAAAACTTGCTCAAAACAGGGGGAACAGAAACATACGTAAGCTCCTAGCAAAACAGAATAGAGATATCGAGGAGCACGCGCTGAACTTAACCAGACGAAACTGGGGTAGTATCTGCGAGCAGATGGACCGCAGAATCAGCAAAGCCAACACGTGGAAAATGCTCAGACATCTCTTAGATTTGGACAAGACAGAGTATGAGGCACGACAACAACTACAGAAACTCGTATATAAATACGAAGGCACTAGCCATCAACTAATCTCTGAAGTGAGGGACAGGTACTTGAGGTGCACACCACCCACACCCCTCCCCGAGTGCAAGGGCGCAGAGGATCCTCTTCTAGATGGGCCCATCACCATCGGAGAGGTTAGGGCGGAGTTGAACATACTCAGAACTAAAACGGCAGCAGGTCCAAACAGAATCAGCAATTGCATGCTGAGGAATTTGGATGATGCATCAATTAGAAACCTAACAGCGTACATGCAGGAATGTTGGGACAAGGGTCGAATCCCACCTGCGTGGAAAGAGGCCAACCTAGTCCTTATTCCAAAACCAGGTAAGAAACTAAGTCTCGAAAACCTGAGGCCCATTTCGCTTACCTCATGTGTAGGTAAGCTAATGGAGCACGTTATTCAAACGAGGCTAAACAGATTCCTAGAAGAACAAAAACTTTACCCCGACACGATGATCGGATTCAGGACACATCTTTCTGCATGCGATGTTATGCTTCAACTTAAAGAACAAGTGCTAGACAACGAAACAGCTGATACCAGAGTAATAGTCGGCCTAGACGTGGCCAAAGCTTTTGACAACGTTGACCACGCAACCATACTAGAACGCTTAGAAACTCTAAATGTAGGGGGAAAGGTATACAACTACGTGAAGGACTTTCTTTCAAACAGAACAGTTACTATCAGCCTAGGAGGGAAGGAAGAGAAAGGCATAAGGCTGGGCAACAAAGGTACTACCCAAGGCTCGGTCCTATCACCAACACTCTTCAACATTGCAATGATTGGCTTACCAGAGAAATTGGCGTGTATAGAAGGACTCAACCACACAATATACGCGGACGACCTCACCCTCTGGGTTACCAGAGGCAGTGAAGCACACATCGAAGGTACCCTCCAAAGAGCGATCGAGGAAATTGAGTCGTACCTAAAACAAGAAGGACTCAAATGTTCTGCCGAGAAATCGGAAGCGCTCTTCCTCGGCCCACAAAAGAGACAAAGAAAGCCCCATGAACATGGGATAACGCTGACGGTAAACGGGGACAAAATACCCTCAGTGGAGATGATTAGAGTACTGGGTCTTAGGATACAGACAAACGGTAAGAACACAGAAACGATACGAAAACTCGAATCGAGTGTAGGCCAGACGTGTAGGCTACTCGAAAGAATATCAAATAAACACGCGGGAATGAAGGAGACGAACCTCTTAAGACTAGTTCAATCATTTGTAATCAGCAGAATCACATGCATGGCACCATACCTACGGCTAGCCAAAGCAGAAAAAAACAAGATTGAAATCCTAATTACGAAAGGCGTCAGAACTGCCCTGGGCCTCCCCCCGTACACATCCACCCAGAAAATTCTGAACATGGGGATTTCAAACACACTAGACGAGCTCATTGAGGCTACCAGAGTAGCGCAACAACAACGACTCCTATGCAGCCATTCGGGGCTAAAAATACTAGAAAAGCTAGGCTTCGAACCTCGAGCGCGGCTCAAACACACGGAGAATATCCCAACAGACATAAGGAACAAAATCAGAATCCCACCACTCCCAAGGAATATGCATCCGGTACACCATGAGGGTAGGCGAAAGGACAGAGCGAAAGCTCTGCAGAAAAAATTAGCCAATAGACAGGACGTGGTTTACACGGACGCGGCGGAATATGAAGGCAGAACGGGTTTCGTAGCCCTAGCGACCAGGGAGGGCGGAGACCGAGTCTCGTGCTGCAGCACCCAACAGAGAGATGCAACAGCGGCTGAGGAGGTAGCCATTGCGCTGGCTTTAACTCAACAGAATGTCAGGGTGATTATAACAGATTCAAAATCGGCTATCCGCAACTACAACGCAGGCAGGGTATCTATCGAAGCAGTCAAAATTCTGACTGCCGGCCCGACACCGGCAGAACTAATTAACCTTGTTTGGACTCCGGCCCAGGAGGGCCTCCGGGGAAACGAGACAGCGCACGCATTGGCCCGAGGACTCACACACCGGGACCCCAATGCGGTCTCGTCGAGCAGAGAGCCCCTTCAGAGGGACGAGGAGCTGAACACGTACCAAGATATTCTTAGCCATTACAGATTAGGAAGACAGACACTACCTGGAGGATGCAAGGGCCTCAGCAGAAAGGAAGAGGTCATATGGAGAAAGTTACAGGCGGGAGTTTTTCCGAACCCACTCGCACTAAGCAGATGGCATCCGGCGATCCAAGACTCGAGGTGTAAACAGTGTAATGAAATAGCAGACATGATCCACATGGTGTGGACATGCCCTAGCCACAAAGAACCAGACAGGAATATAGAGTCCTGGGTGGCTTTAATGGCCAGCCAGAAAGAAGAAGAACAAAAAGAAGTCATCAGTCTGGCCCTGGACACCGCTGAATACCAAGGGATCCCAGCCTGCTGAAAGGGGAGGAAGATGACGGCGGTCAAGACTCGTCTTTTTCGCCCTCTGATTCCTTGACGGAACCTTCCCTTGCCGAACTCGAAGCCCGTCTTAATGCTAAATTCGACACCCTGTTGGAAACTGCGATGGAACGCCTCATCGCTAGAGTCATGGAGGCCATCCCCTCTATGATCGCTCAACACGTCGCGACTAACACCCGCCTTTCTCGAAGAACCGGTCCTCTTAAGGACGTATCTGGTCGGCCCTCCAGATTGTCCCGCCGAGTAAATGACCTTGACGATGACGAAGATAGCTGCCCCCTTCCAGTTGCTGAGCTTCAGCCCCTGGTATCTGGCTCGGGGGCAACCTCACTTCCACCTCTCACCTCTAAATCTGAGCATGGCGGGACACCACCGGTGTAGGCGCTCCCCTGTTTCCAAATCGGCTTCCCCCATTACGATTACTCAATGGAACTGTCGGGGGCTCCGGTCCCGTTCCAAGCGGGCCGACCTCCGACATTTCCTTTCAACCTTTCAGCATTTGCCTGCCGTAGTTGCCCTCCAAGAGCCAGGGAAAGGCGCCGTACTAACAAATTATACGACGTTCCAGCAGGACCCCTCGTCTTGTCTATTAGTCCATAGAAATTATACAGCCAACCAGGTCGACTTAGACATTCAACTTGAATACTCCTATGTAATGGTGACCCTCCTCCCACTCCGCAAACAGGACCCACCGCTACACATACTCAATGTATACTGCAATCCGAAATTGCCGAATGTATCATTTGCGGACCTCTTTAGCCGCGCACTGAGAGTTGCGGGTCGAGACCCCCTCCTGATTGTGGGCGATTTCAACGCTCCCGCTCGGATGTGGGGTTACTGCCGTGAAGAGAAGCGGGGACGCAAGTTGGCGGAGCTTGCGTCAACGCTGGGCCTCACTCTTCACACTGACCCAGTCCACCCAACTCGTATAGGCAACTCCGTGACTAGGGATACATGTCCGGACTTGACCTTCACCCGCAAAATTCAATATGCAGACTGGGTCAACACCGAGGAAACCCTCGGCAGCGACCACTGCCTCCTGAATACTACGATTAGGACCCTTCCTTTCGCGCGACCAACAACACAAGCCCGACTCCCAGATTGGACCAAGTTCAGGCAGAATTATAACAATGTCACACCCATACATGAGCAGGGCTACCAGTCTTGGTCACAACAATTGGTCTCTGGCCTTCGCTCCTCCGAAACTCAAATTCAGCTCTCAGAGGCGGTCTCGGATGTGGACAACCACCTGCTCCATCTCTGGGAGGCCCGGCATTGCCTCGTCCGTCGGTGGCGCCGGCAAAAGCACAACCGGAAACTTAAAGCTCGCATCGCCGAGCTCACTCAACGAGCGGCTGAGTATGCGGCCCAACTCGCCGACTCCAACTGGGTGGCCCGATGTAATACGGCCGCGCGGCAAATGTCCAGCCGGAACACGTGGCGACTCTTTCGCGCCCTAATTGACACAACGCAAACACGCACGGAAACTCAAAAACACCTCCAAAGAGCAATACACAGCTTTCAGGGCAACACAAATCAATTGGCGCACAAGCTCCGGGACAAGTACTTGTGCACCACCCAGGACTCCCGCGGGCCGGCGTACTCTTATGCAGGTTCTGAGAACGTTGAGCTGGATCAACCGTTCCAGCTCCACGACCTGAAGGCGGCCCTGGCAAAAATGAAACGCGGCACCGCTCCGGGTCGGGACAAAATTACAGTCAAATTGTTAGCCAACCTCCCCGACCCAGCATACATGTCTTTATTGAATTACATTAACTCAATCTGGCTTGGGGAAGTGCCACTACCCATCGAGTGGAAGACCGCCCTGGTCACCTTCATTCCTAAAGCTGGCAAGGCCATCAACATGGACAACCTCCGCCCCATCTCTCTGACTTCCTGTGTGGGCAAACTCATGGAGACGATGGTACGTGACAGGTTGTCCGAGTTCATGGAATCCAAACACCTTTTCGCAGACACCATGTTCGGATTTCGCCCACACAGATCTGCACAAGATGTCCTGCTACAACTCAATCGGGCTGTCCTCGACCCCGTGGAATGCCCTCACAATGACAAGGTCGTACTCGCCTTGGATTTGAAGGGTGCATTCGACAACGTTACCCACGAGATCATTCTCACCCACCTCTCTCAAACTAACTGCGGCAGAAATGCCTTTCAATACATTCGGCAATTTTTAACCGACAGACAATCTTACATTCGGATCCAGGATAAAGAACATGGCCCTTTTCATTTAGGAACCAGGGGTACACCCCAGGGCGCGGTGCTCTCTCCTCTCTTATTCAATTTGGCTATGATGCGCCTACCGGCCCAGCTGGATGCTGTCGCCGGTGTGCAGCATGCGCTGTATGCTGCTGACATCACCCTGTGGGCCACGCACGGTTCCCTTGCAGACATTGAGGCTAACCTGCAGGAGGCGGCGACCATAGTGGACCGTTATGCTCGCCGCTGCGGCCTCCAATGCTCCACCCAAAAGTCTGAATTTGTGCACATACGCCCCTCACCAAAGTGCACAGCCAAAATTTCATTGTCTCTTGAGACAGGTCCAATCCCTGAAAATATCGAAGTCCGGGTACTGGGGCTCTTTATACATCAAGACAGACGGTCAGAAACAACATTGGCCAAACTCCGTCAGGTGGGGGACCAGGTGGGCCGCTTGGTCCGCCGGGTTTCTAACAAGCGCGGGGGGTTGCGATGTAAGGACGCCTTGCGGCTGGCGCATGCATTTGTAACCAGTCGAATTCTATATTCGACTCCATACCTCCACCTGCGGAAGCAAGACGAGGATTCACTCGAAGTCATCCTCCGCAAAATTATTAAGCGGGCTCTAGGCCTCCCCGTGACCACCTCCAACAAGCGCCTCCTGGGCCTAGGCATGGTGAACACATTTCGGGAGCTCCGGGAAGCCCACTTGACTAACCAATACACACGTCTCTCGAAGACATCGTCGGGTCGCCGCCTCCTTGCCCGGCTACACATCCAACATACCACTCTCATGGAAGAGCGCGTACGTATTCCATCCCAGTGGAGATGCGCCCTCCACGTGCGCCCTCTTCCCGCGAACATGAACCGTGAGGACCATAATGGCCGGCGCCTGGCGCGGGCGGAAGCCCTGGCTCGCCACTATGGATCGAAACCCGGCGTATTCTACGTGGATGCCTCAGGCCCCCACCATGGGGGATGGTACACAGCCGCAGTCGTCCACCAATCCAAAACAGTGAACGGCCTTACTTTCCGAGCCCGTGACATAACACACGCGGAGGAGGTCGCCATTGCGTTGGCTGCATCTGATTCCAATTCAAAAACAATTATTTCCGACTCGCGAGGGGCATGTCGGAACGTCGAGCAGGGCTGGGTACCGTATCTAGCCTACCGCATTCTTCAAAACAGCGTCTACACCGGTGACCCCGCGCACCGGCGTATCGTTTGGGCTCCCGCTCACATGGGCCTTGAGGGAAATGAGGCAGCTGACGCCGCCGCCCGCGCGCTCTCTCACCGGACATTCCCCTCCGACCCTGACGATCAGGAACTCGAATTTATTCTAGCTTACACCTTCAAAGACATCGTTTTACTCTATCAATCTGGCCATGGTCTTTATCCCCGTCCGTGTAAAGGTCTGTCAAAGGCGGAGGAGCGGCTTCTGCTCCGCCTGTATACTAATACTTTGCTGTGCCCGGCAGCTCTGAAACACTTCGACCCTTCTTTCTCGGGCAGCTCTCCGCACTGTGCGGAGAAGTCTTCGGACATCTACCACATGGTGTGGGCCTGCCCCTCCAACCCTGCTATCCCCCCTCACCCCAACCCAACCCGGGAGGACTGGGAGGCGGCCCTGCTCGGCTGCTCTGACCTGCAGGCCCAACGGGCCTTGGTCGCGCGAGCCTGGGCGGCGGCCGATGCCACTGGGGTCCCGAACTAGGGACCTCCACCTAGTATTTGTAAGGGCTGGCCCCCTCTGGGTCAGCTCATGCATAACCTCCTGTATTATACCTGTACATAAATGTTTTCCACCACCACCTGACGGGTGCAAATAAAGTTATTTCATCATCATCCGGAGACCTCCACTACGGCACATATTTCTTCCGTTCTTCTTTTACTCCAACCTTCCTCCTTTTTCTTACGGTGCGGTTCAGGTGTCCGTCGAGATGGGAGAGACACTGTGCCATTTTCTTTCCTCAAAAATCAATTTTCGATTTCACTAGGCCGCCTTCATTGATTGGACTCATTAGCGTTTGCGTTGACAGCGTTCAGGAAAACTTGTTTTAGAGCGCAGCTCTTTGGCGTCCGTTCCTGGGTTTCGCGTCGTCGTCGGCCTCGTAACCAGCTCCGCCCCCAATGTCACGCTTTTCAATTGGTCGAAATGCTCGTGACGTCACAGTGCGCGAATTTCAAATGGGGCCAATTGTACTTTGGCTAGTAACCATGCAACCAATCAAAGGGATCGTATAGTGATGCTGCAACTAAGTTGGACTGAGTTTAGTTAATTGCTTAATTAATCAATTAGCCTAATTAATATAGAGGAGATTGAAGAGGCCAGAAGAAAAGAAAAGAAAGACGCGCGCCGCAACGACAACAGCGTCCGCGGGAGACGCTGCTGAAAAAAACAGATAAGTACGAAGCCGCGTTCCCTCCACCACCACGCACTTCCCCACGCAGTAAGACGTTGCTCGTTTCATATGCGTTGTGTCGAACATCCTTAACAGTTCCAACAATTGACAGGTTAATGACAGAACACGATGGATAGAAATACAATAATATAAATATGAAATAGCCTAATTAACCTTTCTAGTTAGACCGCATAAATCAATAAAACCGAGAACGAAATTGGTCGAGTTGGGGAATCGAACCAGGGTCTCCGGAGTGCGATACGAGCATGCTAGCCACTCCGTAATGCCAGCTGAATGGTATTGGAATGAACAAAGGCGCGTCTAGCTAATACGGCGTCTTCGTTCACTCCCATCTTCCCCCTTTCCCTTACGGCGAGGTTCAGGTGTCCACCTAGATATGCGAGAGAGATACATTTCCTTTCCTCAAAAAATAAATTTACCGTCCAGCAAGGCGTACAGCCGGATTGGCGATGGCGTTCTGTGGACTCCCTGGCAGCGTTGCAAGACGCTGTCGCGTTCCACTCTTACAGGCGAAGCTTAACATGTTAACCACACATCAGTAACACACGCAGACAGCCAATGGACGCGTCATTCGCTGGCAGCACTTGATTCATCATTCACAACCACATTCTTAACGTACGCTCCCTTGCCGCACATGCCAAGGACGTACACCACGATCACATTCTGCGCCATTCCTCTGTACTTTGCTTTGCTGAAACCTGGATGGATCCCGAAGAGCCTCTCGAAATCATAGATTTCCTATACTGCTGTGGTGCTCGCAGAGACCACAACAGAGCGGCGGGAGTCGCTATCTACTTGCGCACAGGTGTCTCTGCAATACCAGTCGAAATGTTTGGCACGTCACATGAAGTTGGCGAACTGTGCGCCGCAAAGTTGCCCAACGGCTTGCTGGTAGTAGCTGCCTACTTCGCCCCTACCGCACTCACGAAAGACGTCGTGCACTTCCTGCAACTCGCATTAACCGTCCATCGATCCACACCGATGTTAGTAGTGGGGGACTTTAATGTTGACATAAAGACAAACAGCAATTTCCTAACACTTATGCGGGAGAACATCCCGTTCCTCTCGCTCGTAACGCGTCCCACGGCTGTGACAACCTCGCGAGGCACTTGTATAGATCTCGTCTTTGAGCATCAAGCATTGATGTACCAAGTCGAACATATATCACTCTATTTCTCCGACCACAAAGCTTCCTTCATGACTGTCAAGAACTGTTAGTGGAGTCTTTGTTAAAGGAATACGTGTGAAAAATAAAAAAAAAAATCTGTGATAGCGCATACATGTGTTGCTCGATTTCTTTGCCTCAATCTATCGAAAAGGTGAAACAGCTTATTTGCTGCGCTCAAATTTCGCATTAGGAAGTAACGTAATCGTCGGTAATTTTTTGAGGAAAGGAAATGGAGCAATAATTGTCTCTTTTTTTGGTGGGCACCTAACAGCACCGTAAGAGAAGGGAAGAAGGTCGGAGTGAAAGAAGAGTGAAACAGATGCCGTTGTGAAGCGCTCCGTGTAGGCCTGCCAGCAGAACACGGCCCTTTCTCCAAACCCCCCCTTCTCGAGAGGACTGGGAGGTGACCCTGTTCGGCTGCTCGGAACACCAGGCCCAGCGGGCCTTGGTCCAGACAGCCCGGACGGCGGCTTGTGTGTGTGGGAGGGGGGGAGGGGGTGCGTGTGTGTGCGTGTGTGCGTGTTTGTTTGTGCGTGTGCGTGTTTGCGTGTGCGTGCTTGCACACCTGAAGGAAACAGACGTGGTGAATAACTGTAGGAGCCAAAGGCTCCGGAATAGTTTCGGACCGCCGCGGTGGCTCAGTGGTTATGGTGCTCGGCTGCTGACCCGAAAGTACGCTGAAGACATCACTGTGTGGGCCACGCAGGGCAGCACAGGGGATATTAAAACCAGCCTGCAAACAGCGGCGACTATAGCGGACCGCTATGCCCCCCGCTGCGGTCTTCAATGTTCCCCTAAAAAATCGAATTTGTGCACCTCCGCCCCTCACAGAAGTGCACAACTAAAATATCTCTTTCTCTTGAAAGTGGTCCCATACGGGAAGGCGATAAGATACGTGTACTCGGACTCTACATCCACAAACACAGACGGCCAGACACTACATTGGCAAAACTCCGTAAGGTGGGGGACCAGGTGGGCCGCATGGTCCGCCGGGTTTCCAACAAACGCGGGCGGTTACGAAGTAAGGAAGCCTTGCGGCTGGCAAACGCCTTTGTAACCAGTCCAATTCTCTATTCGACATCTTATCTCCACCTACGGAAACAAGAGGAGGATGCGCTTGAGGTCATCTTTCGCAAAATTATTAAGCGTGCCCTTGACCTCCCCGTGACTACTTCAAACAGCCGACTTATGGCCCTTGGGGTGGTGAATACTTTCCGGGAGCACCGAGAGGCGCACCTTACAAACCAGTACACGCGCTTTTCGCTAATGGAGTCGGGTCGCCGCCTTCTTGCTCGACTCCATATCCAACACTCCACTCCCATGGAAGACAGGTTTCACACCCAAGAAACTGTGGAGACGTGCCCTCCACGTGCGGCCTCTTCCAGCCAACATGTCACACGAAGACCATAACAGTCGGAGCCTGGCACGAGCGGAAGCGCTAGCCCCACATTATGGCAACAAAACAGGTGCATACTACGTGGACGCCTCCGGTACTCACCACGGGAGATGGTACACGGTGGCGGTAGTTCACAACAGCAACACAGTTAACGGCCTCACCTTCAGAGCCCGTAGTGCAACACAAGCAGAAGAGGTCGCGATTGCTCTCGCGGCCTCACATGCCGATTCAAAATACATAATCACCGACTCGCGAGGGGCCTCTCGGAACGTCGAACAAGGCTGCACTCCCTTCCTAGCCTTTCGAATCTATCAAAATTGCATACGGGATACGGACCCCGCACACCGTCACCTTACATGGGCCCCTGCTCATCAGGGGTTGGCAGGAAACGAGGCAGCAGACGCAGCCGCCCGCGCGCTCTCTCACCGGGCTGTTTTCGCCTCCTCCGATCAGGAACCCGATCCTAATCCGATCTATACCTTCAAAGATATTATTACAACCTGTTATCAAGACAGGCATCGCCTTTACCCTCGCCATATCCAACACACCCCTCCAATGGAAGACAGGTTTCGCATCCCAGAACTGTGCAGACGTGCCCTCCACGTGCGGCCTCTTCCAGCAAACATGTCACACGAAGACCATAATGGTCGGCGCCTCGCACGAGCGGAAGCGCTGGCCCGACATTATGGCAACAAAACAGGTATATACTACCTGGACGCATCCGGCCCTCACCACGGGGGATGGTACACGGCCGCGGTAGTTCACAACAGCAACACAGTTAACGGCCTCACCTTCCGAGCCAGCAGTGTAACACAAGCAGAAGAGGTCGCGATTGCTCTCGCGGCCTCACATTCCGATTCAAAATACATAATCACCGACTCGCGAGGGGCCTGTCGGAACGTCGAACAAGGCTGCACTCCCTTCCTAGCCTATGGAATCTACCAAAATTGCATACGGGATACGGACCCCGCACACCGTTACCTTATATCGGCCCCTGCTCATCAGGGGTTGGCAGGAAAAGAGGCAGCAGACGCAGCCGCCCGCGCGCTCTCTCACCGGGCTGGTCTCTCCTCACCATCCGATCAGGAACCCGAATTTAATTCGGTCTATACTTTCAAAGAAATTACAACCTGCTATCAAAATAGTCATCACCTTTACCCTCGCCCATGTGAAGGCCTGAAGAAGGTGGATGAGCGGCTCCTTCTCTGCCTTCTCACCAATACATTGATGTGCCCGGCAGCGCTAAAACATTTTGACCCCTCCTTTAACGGCAGCTGCCCACACAGAGTGGAGTGTCTTCTGACACCTATCACATGGTGTGGGCCTGCCCCTCCAACCCCGCTATTCCCCCCATACCCAACCCTACCCGGGAGGACTGGTAAGCGACCCTGCTCGGCTGCCACGACCTACAGGCCCAACAAGCCTTAGTCGGGCGCGCCCGGGCGGCGGCAACCGCCACTGGGGAACCATACTTGGGACCTCCACCTAGTGTTTGTAAGGATCGGTTCCTTACGGGCTGATCCAAACATACCTCCTGTCCCTTTTTAATAAACGTTTTCGCCACCACCACCACCGAAAGACGCGGGTTCGATCCCGGCCGCGGCGGTTGAATTTCTATGAAGGCGAAATTCTAGAGGCGAGGCCCGTGTACTGTACGATGTCAGTGCACGTTAAAGAACCCCAGGTGGTCGCAATTTCTGGAGCCCGTCACTACGGCGTCTCATAGCCGGAGTCGCTTTGGTACGTTAAACCCCATAAACAATAAACCAGCTTGGACAACCAGGAAGATCTTTAAAGCGCACTGATATCGCACAGCACATGGGCGCATTTTGCATTCCGCCTCCGTCGAAATGCGGCCTCTGCGGTCGTGTTCGAACCCAGGTACTCCGACTTACAGACGAGCGCCTCGACCACTGAGCCACCACGGCGGATGTGCAAAAAGCTGCTTTCGCACAATATTTCGTGCTTGGGGAAGCTGAGCCTCCAGCAGTTTTTTTAGAGCGTCGAAAAAATTTTAGAAAACAGTTTTTCACGTAAAGGGAAGGCTTTTGTGGCATGGCAATACGAGTGTTCGCGGACGTCCAAAAACAGGCGAATTATGCTGACTATAGTCAAGTGATTAACTAAACTCTAATAGTTCACTTTTTAATTATTATTAATAGGCACCTGATAGGAATTAGAGATTGGTAGTTGGCCGTTAGCAATAGCCGTATCAGTTTTGATACTTTCGAAAATGCTTGTAAAGTCCCATATAGCTGCCTCTGAGATATTAATAAACAAATAAGCTACCCTCACCGCTGTAGCTCAATTCATTTGGCCCATTTCTAGCACTATTCGTAAACCGAGCCCCTGCGGAAGGGCGAAAAGCAACCTCAATCAAATCGCAATACTCCGTGAGGAGAGGCACATAAAAATCTCAGCCTCGCCAATGCGGCAGCGGAATCAACCGTAGGGCTAAAATTATTTTCCAAAAACCTATCGTAAGGTGGTTTGAAGCTGGGGATTTCAATCTTTCGTCTGCCATCCGGGGCGTCTTAAGCGAGACTAACTTCTAATACCGCAAAAAAAAAAAAGAACAGTTATCGAGTGAGAAGCGCATGGCGAGGCTTTTCAATGCTTTCTTCATAAAACGATTTTGAAGCGAAAAGCTTCACCACGAGGGTCGGAAGCGAGCTTCCCGTATGCCGTGAAACCGAATGTCGAGTTCTGCGCATGCGCGAAACCGAGTGACGTCAGTACTTAAAAAAAAATGGCAGAGGCTCAGCTTGGTGAAACCCGGAAATTGCGAAAGCAACTTCATCCGTTTCATGATTTTGTTCACAGCGCAACAAGAACGGGAAAAAACGAAAGACGGAAGAGTAACACAAACAAGCGCTGACTATCAACTAGTTTTTATTGAAGAACAAAAGGTGTATATATAGAAACACTTATCAAGCACACAGACGTTTTCTGGAAGGCACGTGGGAGTTCAGATACCTCAACTCCCTCTCGGTTAAGGCAATCGAAGGGCTGCTGATACATAGACTGCCTTTCTGATGAGTATAAAAGGCCTCCATTATCTCTCGTGTGACCTTATCGCCGTGTCGGAACAGGATGCGCGTGTTCTTATAATCCGGTACGCATTTGCATTCCTTGCACAGAAACGTAGACTGTGCAAGGGGGTCACCTCTTGCCCTCCTTTCAGCATGAGCTTTCATGTGCTCGCATTGGCAGTTCCTGCAATGGGCGCCTGTGTGGGAAAGCGGTTCATTTTTTCTCGTATTTTCATGCTCCAACAGGCGCTTGTTCACACACCTGCCGGTTTGGCCGATGTACATAGCACCGCATGAAAAGGGAACCTGGTACACCACCTCCACTTCGTAGGGTACCGCCGGGGACAAATGCCGCACCTGGCAGGCACCCCTCTTGCCTTCTAGCCTCTGGCTGATATGTTTGCACATCGTGCTTAGCTTCCTGGGCGCAGAAAAGACGACGTCAGTGTCGTATCTGCCTGCAACTCTCTTCAGCCCATGTGATAAGCAGTGTGCATATGGGACCACAGCCGGCCTTTTCCTCTTTTGGCCTTCTTTCGGCTGAACGCCATTCTTAAGCTGCCTGAGAAGCTTCTCCGCTGTTCTAGAAATGAGTAGATCAGGGTACCCATTCACACGTAACCTGCCTGCTTGCGCCAAAATGCTCTCTCCCATTCTTTCATAGCAAGGTTTCCGGAGAGCCGATTGCAAGCAAGAAACGGCAATGCCCTCTATGTATCAGCAGCCCTTCGATTGCCTTATCCGAGAGGGAGTTGAGGTATCTGAACTCCCACGTGCCTTCCAGAAAACGTCTTTGTGCTTGATAAGTGTTTCTATATATACCCCTTTTGTTCTTCAATAAAAACTAGTTGATAGTCAGCGCTTGTTTGTGCTACTCTTCCGTCTTTCGTTTTTTTCCCGTTCTTGTTGCGCTGTGAACAATATCATGAATACGTACCAACTCGCCCAAATTTCTGCCTTGCTGAACGTTATTTCATCCGTTTCTTCAGCCCGCCGACGTTTCCTAGCTTGAGCGAATCGTTGCAGCCTTGTCCTGTGCATGACGGACGTCATGGCCTGGCTGAAACGCACAGCGTGGTTACGCCGGGACGACTGCGACCGGGTCGGAGCCCGATGTATCTCTGTCTGGCGTGACGTCATCACAGCGAGCGCCTCCTCGCGGCAGCGCCGCGCAGCTGCTGCTCGGCGCACCGAGGTTACGCCGGGACGACCGCGACGAGACGAGTTGGGGCTCTGTCTCTCACCGTCTGGCGTGACGTCACAGCGGAGATCATGCTAAAGCTCAAACGGGGTTACACCGCCGGGACGACGCTGAAGGGCTCAAACTGCGAGCAGTATTGCTTTTGCAATAAAAGAAACCGCGTCGAGGCTGGTATCGAACCAGGGCCTTTGGCATTGGAAGCGGAGACGCTACCAGTCAGCAACGAATGCTCAAGGTTTGAGCATGAATAATGGCGCCTCTAGTGAATCATTGGTTTCATAAAATAAAAGGAAAAAAAATCAAAATAGCAAAAAATTAAAAAGCATTAAAAAATAAATAAGAAATGAAATGAAAAAAAAATGTCATATGCAGAAAAAAAGTACTAAGAAAAAAAGGAAACGAAAAACGAAATCGGAAAAATAAAATACCGACAATTTAAAAATACATAATAAGGATAAAATAAAAAATAAAAAAGAATAAAAATAGACAGAAACAAAAAATAAAATAAATAAAATATCACAAATTAAAAAAAACTGTGCACCAGGACACACACAAATCTCGGTGGTTACCCGAACCGCACCATAAGGGAAGGAAAATGAAGAGAAAATTGGTTTTAAGGAAAGGAAACAACGCCTGTCTCTCATATCTCGGTGGGTACCCGAACTGCACCGTAAGGGCTTAAGGAAAATGAAAATAATGAAAATTGCTTTTAAGGAAAGCAAATACTGTCTCTCATATCTTGCTGTGCACCCGAAAGGAATGCACACAACCGTACATATCTCCAAAGCAACCCTTTAAGACAGCACCGTATCCACTACACCAGCGTCTTCTCCTCTGCCTCCTTACAGGCAGTGTGTGGACGGCCGAACGCCTACACCGTTATCGTGGTGCTCCCAGTGCATTGTGCGCGAACTGCGACAGCCATGACTTCAAACCAAACGTAACTGAACCTTTTCGCTTGTACGAGGTCTGTTAGAAAAGTATCCGACTTTATTTTTTATGCGAAGCATACTACTTTAGCTACCACTTCAGCCCTTCACCGTGGTTATGCGCCTCCAAATCACGTGATACATGACGTCACACCACGTGACACGATGACGTCACGACAGTGGAGAAACGGGGGCCCACCTCGCGCCATCGCTGTGGTTGTGCGCCTCCAAATCACGTGATACATGACGTCACACCGCGTGACACGATGACGTCACGACAGTGGAGAAACGGGGGCCCACCTCGCGCCGTCGCTGTGGTTGTGCGCCTCCAAATTACGCGACACGATGATGCTTCGCATTCTCCAGGCTTAACCAAGTTAAGCCTCAGCCATTTTTTTTTGCGAACACCTGATGGATATGAAACAAGCGCGCTTACAGCAGCCGACCTTGAACCCTCGTGCGCATGCACGAATTTTTTCCCGCCTGCCGATAGTGTCAGTCGCTGGGAAGTAGCGTTTGAGTGAGGCAGTGCGCAGTGCTCTCGTCGGTTTTTTGTTGCAAGGAAAATGGCGGCGCGAGAGGAGCAGCGCTACTACCTCAAATTTGGCCAGAAACTTGGCGATAGCCAAGTGGAAACCATTCGAAATGTTCAGGCGGCTTTCGGTGATGAAGCTATGAGCAGCACACAGATTAAGCAGTGGTGCAACTGGTTTAAAGACGGCCGCATATCCGAGGAGAGAGAGCCACGCTCCGGTCGGCCATCAACATGCCGAAATGACCAGGTAATTGCCGAAGTGAACGCTGTGGTGATGCGGGACTGTTGTGTGACTATCCGAGAAATTGCGGAAGAGGTGGACATCAGCAATTTTTCTGCACATTCCATTATCACCGAAGATTTGGCCATGGAGAGAGTTGCGGCGAAGTTCGTGCCGAAGCTGCTGACGGTGGAGAAAAAGCAGCTTCGTGTTGAAGTCTCACAGGAGATGCTGGATTCCACAAACAGTTACAGACGCCGTAATCACTAGTGACGAGTCTTGGGTGTACGGGTACGACCAGGAAACCAAATCCCAGTCGTCACAGAGGACGCATTCCACGTCACCAAGACCAAAGAAGGCCCGCCAAGTGCGCAGCAATGTCGAAGTGATGCTGACTGCTTTTTTGACTCCCTCTGTGTGGCACACCACGAGTACGCACCCCACAGGGTCAAAGAATGACTAAAGAGTACTACAGGAATGTCCTCCATCGCCTACGTGGTGCTGTGCGGCGCAAGAGACCGGAATTGAGGTCAACAAAAAATTGGCGCATCCCTCGCGGCATTGCTCCTGCACATTCCTCGCATTTGATTCAGACTTTTATGACGAAAAACCTGACTCCTGTAGTTCAACAGGCTCCTTACTCTCCTGATATGTCCCCCTACGACTTCTGGCTGTTTCCTAAAATGAATATGCCATTGAAAGGAAAGCGATTTCAGAAAAGAATGGACATTATGGCTGCAACGACAGCAGAGCTAAATTCCATTCCGAAAAGGGCTTTTTCGGAATACTTCCATTAATGGCAGCACCGCTGGGAGATGTATATGGAGCCCCAAGGAGACTACTTTGAAGGTTATTAAGTTTTTAACGCTCCAGTTATTCCAGTTTTTTTTCTTCGGGCAAAGGTCGGATACTTTTCTAACAGACCTCGTATATCCAGCTTAACCACAGCTAAGCCACTGCCAAATTTATTTTAATCGTTTTGGTATTTGGTTTTTGAGAAAACGAAAATGGCGCAGTATCTGTCTCGCATATGTCGGTGGACTCCTGAACTCGACCGCCCCATAACTGTGGAAGAGGTTTACGCGGCCATAAGAAACACCACCAGAAACACGGCAGCCGGAGCGGACAGAATCGACAACGCCCTAATCCGCAACCTGAGCGACGACCTCATACAAGAGCTCGTCAGCTTTCTTAACAAACATTGGGAGGCGGAGACGGTTCCCGAAGATTGGAAACACGCCGAAGTAATAATGATACCTAAACCTGGTAAAAAGCTACAAATTGAAAACCTCAGGCCCATATCACTCACGTCGTGCCTTGGCAAACTTTACGAACGGGTGGTAACTTTAAGACTGCAAAATTACATGGAAGACAACGACTGTGTACCACATACCATGTTCGGCTTCAGAGCGAAGCTCTCGACGCAGGACGTTCTCCTCCAAATACAAGAAGATGTCCTGCGAAACGTACCTCGGACGGGAGAAAATGTCATAATGGCCCTGGACATCAAAGGGGCATTCGATAACGTCAGCCACGAAGCGATCCTTACGGGCCTAGACAAGCTGGATTGCGGGCGCAGAATCCACGGCTTCGTCAAAGCCTTCCTGTCCGACAGAACTGCCACCATCGGCATAGGAGACCTTCGATCGGACAAAATTCGCACTCCAAATAAGGGAACACCCCAAGGGTCAGTTATCTCCCCCTTACTTTTCAACATAGCTATGATAGGCCTAGCTCGAAAACTAGAGAACATCGAAGGCATCAGGCATGCAATGTATGCTGACGATATAACAGTCTGGACAAACACGGGTTGTCTCGGAGAGAAGGAAGAAAGGCTACAGCAAGCGGCCTCTTGTGTAGAGCAATACCTCGCAGAAAGAGGACTCGCATGCTCGACCGAGAAATCGGAACTGCTGAGAGTCTGGAGAGGCAAGCAAAACCGGACCGTCCCAACCAACGAGGACCTAAAACTCAACGTCTACCTTGACGGGACACCCATACCCGAAAAGACAACAATAAGAATTTTAGGCATGTGGGTTCAATCCAACCAGCGCAGTGCTCACACTTTTACCCTGCTCAAAGCAACAACACTACAAGTCTCACGCATGATCACCCGCATCACCAACAGGCGACATGGCATGCGTGAAGAGGACACACTCAAACTAGTCAGAAGCCTTGTAGTTAGTAGAATCACGTACAGCCTACCCTACCAGTGCCTCAACAAAAACGAAATACAACAAGCGGATGCCCTGCTACGCAAAGCGTATAAGACAGCGCTCCGACTTCCGCGCAACACGTCAACCGAAAAACTCATGGCCCTGGGATTACATAACACCTTTGAGGAGCTACGAGAGGCGCAGCTTGAGTCGCAAAAACTCAGGCTGTTGCAGACAACGACTGGAAGAGCGCTCCTGCAGAGGCTCGGATACCGCGAGCAGATGCGAGAGATGACGAGGACGGCAACGATCCCCGACGAGCTTCGCAAGACCCTCAAGGTAGCGCCAATACCAAAAAACATGGATCCCAACCTCCATCGAGGCAGAAGAGAAGCGAGGGCCGACTTCATCGAAAGAACATACGCTCCTCAAGCCACGACCGTGTATGCAGACGCGTCTTGGAGAGGAGGAGACACCAAAATCGCTGTGGCGGCGGTGGTCGATTCGTCTTTACGCGAAATGACCAGCGCGTCTCTCCGAGGCTGCACAGCTGCAGAGTCCGAGGAAGTAGCCGTTGCTCTAGCGGTGGCGGAGGGCTATAGAACCGGGCGGTCGCTAACAATACTCACCGACTCTCAAACAGCCTGCCGAAATTACATGAATGGCAGGATAGGTCGTCACGCGCTCCGTATACTCCTCGCAGCGAGCGACAGAATTAAAAACCAGGAAGAACAAAGCGACAAGATCCCACACAAAATTGTGTGGGTACCGGAGCACACGGGGGTGGCAGGGAACCAAGAGGCCGACAGGATAGCTCGAGGATACATTACTTTCCGAGCATCCGATGAGCCCGCGGAACTCGCGCCAGCACCCAGGGATTACTCGGCCATACTACAAAACTACAGAGGCAGAAGATTGCGGTATCCCCCACCGCACAAATCTCTCAGCAGAGAGGAAGCTGTCACTTGGAGACAATTACAAACAGGCTCTTTCCCAAACCTACATATACTAAACAAAATGCAACCTACCATATACGCGGACAAATGTCCCTGGTGCGACGGAAAACCTACTCTCTATCACATCACATGGGCCTGCCAAAAGATAGACGTGGTCCCCAAAATACAAAACCCGAGTGCGGAGCAGTGGGAGACTCTGCTGTCCAGCGACCGCTGTGAAGACCAAGAAGGTCTGGTACAGCGAGCTCAACGGGCGGCAGTGGCCAGCGGAGCCCTGGACTGAGGGCAACCGACCACTGATTAGAGGCGGACGACTTCGACAGAGAAGACTCCTGGGGGTAAAATCAAGGAGAAAACGTCTCTGAAGATGCTCCCAAACCGCAGGAAAAGGACTAGAGTAAAATAAAGTTTTTCCTTCCTTCCTTCCTTCCTGAACCGCGCCATTGGGAAGGGAGGAAGGTGAGAGTGAAAGAAGAAAGAGGGAAAGAGGCGCCGTAGTGGAGGTGTCGGGAATAATTTCCACCACCTGGAGGTGTTTAACGTGCACTGACATCGCACAGCACATGGGCGCCTTTTGCGTTTCGCCTCCATCGAAACGCAGCCGCCACGGTCGCGTTTGAACCCGAGTACTTCGGCGCGGAAGACGAGCGCCTTAACCACTGAGCCACCACGGCGGGGTTTTTGATTTTTATTTTTTAATCCGTAGTTATTGTTTTATCATAGACGCGCGAAAGAAAGCGGTCAGCTTTGAGTGGGCCTAGCGGGTCCATTTAGAGCGCATATAGCAACAAATGCTGGGGCTGTACAGGCACGAGAGGTGCTTTGTTGCGGAAGCAACACTGCGCTAGGTGTGAGCGATTTCGCGGAGCCCCGGAGAGCCCCAACTGCGCATGCGCGAGGAGCGATTGACGTCAAAGCAGCGCGGACCCCCCGCCGACTCGTCCGCTGCGCGGGTGACTCGGAGGTGCCGCCGCCCCTGCGATTGCCGCGCCGCTGCTTCCGCAATTCTACTCGGGATGGCATTGGTGAAACCACAGCCAATTTTTGTCATACATTTCACGTTGGGTGGTGGTGATGGTGTTAATGTACAGGCGGGATTAGCCTTAGAGTGTCGTATCGGAAATTGCTCCGCCTGAGTAACTGATTTAAGGGATGGTGCGTCTACCACTCTTTCACAAGGACAGTGTCCTCTAAACACTTCAAGAGCTAGTCTGGCCGGATCACTAAAAATAGAACTTTGGTTTCAAGAAATTACCATTCGGTGATTTGGTATTGTAATTCTTGTCCACTTTTGGCTGTTTAAATGCTGTTTTATACTTTCAGAAAAAGTACCCATTAACTGAAAGTAGTTGTTCATAAATTATACATATTTTGCTCAAATGCTGCAACCTGAAGTTATTCTGAAAACTAAGCTTCGAATGAGTCTTTTGGCCGCAAATGGAGCCAACTGTATCGTTTAATCAAAATAAAATTCACGCGATAAGTAGTTAATAAGCTTGCAAGTTTGTAGCATAGCATCTTATCGCCATAGTTCGCGCGATTTCGCAGATCCTCCTAAATCTCATAAAAGCGAGCGTCTTGGATCTTTCTATTTTGGTTTTAGACAGGATATACCCTCAAGTGGTTTGTTTTTCTTTCTAATTCCCGTTTCGTATTGTTTTCCTACAATATGCTGATAAACTTCGGGCAGTGGCTCTGATTTTCGTTCTCTGAAAAGTGGTTGGTAATGTGTCAGATATGGAACATGCATTATAGCTCGAACGGCCTTTTTTAACACGATGGCGTAGAGGGGCTCGTGCCACAGAAGATCCGGCGTCGCCATCGGCGTCGTAGACCCTCAGCGAAAAATGCACGAAAAATCCCCAGAGAAGCAATAGCCTAGGAAGGAGGTGGGCCAACTAGGTCACGTGACCTTGTGGAGTCATCACAACCTACCCACTGAATATTGAGAAAACTTTGAACCGAGGCAGGTGCCAGTGAAATTAATGATTGTTTTGCTCGTGAAGAGCAACCTGGGTAGCGCAAGCCTCACCGGTAGCAGAACCTGTCATCGCAGGGCAGTGGCACATTGCTTAAACGCTGCAACATTGCGCCAGGATTGGTATGAGGGCTCAGAGGTATCTATGAATGTTAGAAAATGACCATTTCTGCATATATGGACATTAACCCATTAAAGGTGCACTGAAGAGGAATCTGAACTCGCCTTTTTGCCGCGGGAACTCGATCTACACGTTCCGAGCTTTCTTAGAAACTGCGATCTATTGCCCTGTGTGGCCGATTTCCCTAATTAAATCGAATTAACGTCCGGCTCCCGCCTTTTTTTTTAATTCTCCCCCGTACGGTGGGCGGAGTCGACCAAAGCGTGGAGTGCCCTTCACCCAGTCCCGTAGCAGCTTGCCGCTCTGCCATCGGCGGAGTAATACGTAGTAGTCCGTAGTAGCAAATAGTCCGTGCGTATTTTTATTTCTGCGGGCTTATTTTGCGGCTATATTATCGGCGAATGAAGCTATTTATTCATGGAAACCTAAAAAATAAAATAAAGCGAAAGCAAAGCCCCCACGGAGCTGGCTGAAAGGCACTTCACGTGTTGGTCGACTCCGCCCACCGTTCGGGGAGAATTCAAAAATTAAAGGCGGGAGCCGGACGTTAATTCGATTTCATTAGGGAAATCGGCCACACAGGGCAATAAGTCGCAGTTTCTAAGAACGCTAGGAACGTGTAGATCGAGTTCCCGCGGCAAAAAGACAAGTTCAGAATTATCTTCAGTGCACCTTTAAGTTATCGCGTCATATCCTTGGGGTTGAGGTCAAGTCCCCTCTATTTTTTTTTTTTCCATTATATGCAATTGAATAATGTTTCTTAAAGCGGACATCTCCGACTCTAAATAACAATTTCTGATTATTAACCTTTTGCAAAACTCAAAGTACGCGTTCCTGCAAAACAAAAACCCCTCTACCATGGCGAAGCGCATCGTCCTAGGGGGAGAAGCTTGGTGGAGCATTAAACACTTCTATTCAACGCTTTATGATGTGGAAGGGTGCCGCATTAATGTGACATTAGGCGTCTCCGCGTTGCACCCTATGGTGAAGGAGTTTGCGCTTTGCCGAGAAGCTGTCTTATAGAGTTTTTCAAAGGGTTCATTGATATAGAAAGCGAGTTATAAATATGAAGTTTTACATTTCCTCGGGGGTAATGTTTCAGTTTTGAAAGAACTCCGGATACTCGGTATATTTTTCGTCCTGTCGTGTCTACTTGCATATTTCAAGACATAGCTGTTCAAAAGAGCACTCCCAAAAAGTTAACAAGTACAATGTCAATGATCAAGTTTTTTCAAACTGCAATTCATATTGCAAATGGATTTTTCGGCTTTTCTATCGAATAAGGAGAGTTTTGTTTGGTTTGCATTCATGAAAAGAGAATTCGTGTTCGACTAAATTGAGCGCATCTTGATTTTGCGATATACTGAGGCAGAAAACTTAGACGACGCTTAAGCGGCCTTAAATAGTGCAATGCAAAGTAAATTGGTAAACTGGTTTTTGAGGAAACGAAATGGCCCAGTATCTGTGTCACATATATCGGCGGACACCTGAACCGCGCCATAAGGGAAGGGAGGAAGGCCTCTAAACTATCGCATTGTGCGAATGTTCCTCGGTAGTGCAGCGCGGCGCGTTGCAACCCTTTCCCGGTTGCTGCGTCCTCTTCCGCCTTGGCTGCTCCCTGCGTGAGCGCGTCGCAGCGTGCGTGTCCCATTGCTTAAAAATTCAGGGGGCACTTTGGCTCTCTAAAGTGCTGCAAGGCGAAAGCGTTTCTTGGCCACTGTTTGTTTTTATTTACTTTCTTAGTTTCCATATTTTGTTTTTTATTTATTCTTGCTCCTTTTCTTAATTTTATTGTTTTTTATTTTTATGTACACATCTTATTTTCATTTTGTTTTTATTTTTGTTTATTTCCTTATTTTTTTTTTATTTTCCTTTTCTTGACTTTACTCCTTTTATTTTATTTATGAAGCCCATGCATTCACTAGATGCGCCTTTATTCAAGCTGGAACCTTGAGCCTTTTAAGCAGTGACGCCGAAAGGCGGACGAATCTGTCGACACTCCTGCCGACGCGTCTGTCGACACTTCTGCCGACGCGTTTGTCGACACGGCTGCCGACGCGTCTGTCAACACTCCTGCCGACGCGTCTGTCGACACTCCTGCTGACGCGTCTGTCGACACGGCTGCCGACGCGTCTGCTAACGACAATATGAGGCATTAAAGGTTTTCGCCTTAAAAAAGGAAAGCTGGAGCCAGAAAGGGCGCGTCCTCGCTCGGAGCAAGGTACGAGGCGCGTGACCCGCACTTTCGTGTGCCCGTTCCCATGTAAAGGGCATGTACTCTATAAACAATCCCCGTAGTACCCATCCATGAATGTGCTGGTTGACGATTCGACAGCCGATTCATGGCTCACTCAAGTTCTGACTAGCAGTTTTGTGGTAGATCTTGCGCTGACTCGAAAGTAATCAGCCACGCACCTGTGCGGCATTGAAAGTGCCCACAACTCTTCCGCAAGTAATCGCATCACTTAGGCAAGGCAGTGCGGCGGTTTCAATAAATCGTCCAACGTGCGCCTTTGAAACAGACAGCAATCTCAGTCGAACTTTCTTCATCATCTATCACGATGTGTCCCTGTTCTTGCGGGAAGAGGACCGCTACGTAGCGTTTTTGCGGCTGTTTGAAGTGTACAGCGAGCTGTCCGGCGCCCAGCTGAACAGGGGCAAGAGTAGGGCGTTGCGTTTTGGCGCGTTCTCCTCAGACCTGTTGCGCGACGTGCAGTGGGTTTCGGCCGTGAAGGTTTTAGGGGTTTATTTCCTCGCGTCCGGTGAGCCGACTCGCGAGACGTGTACCCGGCTTAGAGTGACCGCCGAGAAACGGTTGTCAGTGGCGGCGCGATTCCGTCTCTCCCTCGCGGAGCGCGCATTTATCATCCGCGCGTCGGTGTGCGCCCCACTGTACTATGCCGCACGCGTCGCCCACCCACCCCGCACCTTCACGCGCCGTTTGGCCACTTTATGTGGCTCGTTCTTTTGGGCAGGCAAGACGGAGTCTGGAGCGCGCGCGCTCCTCCGGCTTCCTACTAACATGGGGGGATTCCGCATTCCCCACTTGCCCACGATATGCAATGTGCACGCTTTGCGGGTCACCAATGACCTGGCTAACCAGGCCGGCTACCCGGGTAGGGGGCTACTGGCTTTAGACGTACCCACTCGGCACGTCGCGCTCCCTTTTTTTCTCTTAGCAGAGTGTTGGCCCGACAGCCTTGCAGCAGCCTCGGTTTTACCAGAGCTAGCCTGCCAGACGCTCAGGTCCCTCACCGCAGCACTGCCAGAGGTAGAGTTATTTTCAACTCCCGCCTCTAGGATATGCGAACTCCTTGCCAACAAAGAAGCCCCACAGGAGAAACTGGCGATAAGCAGAGAGGTGCGACGGCGGGACCTGACGCCCTCATCTCTTTGATGTAACAGTAGCTTGGTTTGGGCTAGTTGGTAACAGTTCTTACCAGTCCTGTCCACTTCTGTGTCGTCCGTGTCCTTTTTGCGCTATGTTTTCTAAGAACCTCATCTCTTCCAGCAGAAGTGCGAGACTTCGGCTGGCTGCGGGGCTGGCGGGCCCTGCCTACGGCAGATCGCCTGGCGGCTTGGGGCGTGGCCCCCTCCTCCCGTTGTCCACAGTGCGGACTTGTAGAGACCTTGCCACACGCGATCTTTGAGTCCATGGTAGAGAGGGGGTGTGGTAGATGGTCCTTGGCGATCACAAAAGTAGCAAGGGAGGGGAAAATCTCAGGTTGCTCGAGCCAACGTTTCCCTCCCTTGATCATTTTATGATCGCGATCTTTGAGTGTTCGGTACCTAGGACATTTTGGGTCCTTATGTCGCGAATGTTCGGGGCGACTCTTGGCCCCAAGTCAAGGTTCCGCGACCCTTTTGTGCGTATGCTTCTTTGTGTCGGCGCGTTCGTACTGCGGCGCCAGAGAGGTGCAGCGGCTCTACAAGGACGGCCGCAGAGGATCATGTACCCCATGTTGCGGCGATTGCGTGCGCGCATGTTCGCCCAGGCGTGCAAGGACCTCGTGTCGCTGGAGGAGCACCAGTTCCTTCGGCGCTGGTCTACCCGCTTCATCGTCGTAGGCAGGGGCCGTGTTACGGTGCGGCCCCTGCCATATGAAGTGTGGCGCGCGTTTGCGGCGCGCGTGTGTGGTGCGCGTGTGTGGTGCGCGTTGTTCGTGCGCGTTGTTCGTGTGCGTTGTTCATGCGCGTTGTTTGTGCGCGGGTTTCTGTGCGCGGGTTTTTGTGCGCGGTTTTCAACCCGGCGTGCTTCCCCCGCGTATGGACCCACTAGAACTTTCTTGGACGTTTTTTGTTTTTGGACAGTCACGTTCCCTGTGAGTGTGTGTGCATAGGGCGACATCAGTTGCCGCAATGTATCTTTGTTTTTGTAGAGGGACGGATGTCCCTTTTTGATCGAGAGTCCAAATAAACTTCTCTTATGAGCCAAAGCCAGACGCTCAGGTCCCTCACCACAGCGCTGCCAGACGTGGATATGCGAACTCCTGGCCTTTATAAAAGAAGCACCACAGGAGAAAGTGGCGCTAAGCAGGGAGGCGAGGTGGTGGGACCTGACGTCGTCATCCCTTCCCGCTGACGTGCGAGTGTTTAGCTGGCTGCGGGGCTGGCGGGCCCTACCTACGGCTACAGTGTTCTAGAAGCACTGTACTACGGCAGATCGCCTGGCGGCTTGGAGCGTGGCGCTCTCCACCCGATGCCCGATGTCCGCAGTGCGGTCTCGCAGAGGCAGTGCGACACGAGCTCTTTGAATGCGCAGTCGCCAGGACATTCTGGGTCCTTATGTCCGGTATGTTCGGGGCGACCCTTGACCTTAATTCCAGATACTGCAACCCCTTTGTACGCATGTTGCTTTGAATCGGGGCGTTTTCTCTGTGACGCCAGGGAGATGTAGCGGCTCTGCAAGGACGGCCGCAAAGGGACGTGTACCCCATGTTGCAGCGGGAGCGTGTACACATGTTGGCACAAGCGTACGTGGACCTCGTGTCGCTGGAGTAATTCCTTCGGCGCTGGTCCACCCGCTATATCGAAGTGCGGCACGGCCATGTGGCCGTACTACCCCCGCCGTACTAGTGAGCAGGAAAGTGGGTGTTGTGCTCGTGGTCCTGCTGTGTGCCGTGGACTGAAGCGACACCAGTGCGCGGCGAACACAGCAACGGGAACTCCTTGTGACTGTGCCCAGAACTTTATTGGGCTCCTCGCATGTGTGTTTTTCTCGCCCCTTAGCGGACTTCGGTTGTTTGTGTGTCACTGTTTCTTTCGAGGGACGGGAGTCCCTGACACAACTCGAGTCAATAAAATTCTCTTTAATCTGACCAGTCGTTTTCATATGTCGACCAATGATAATTTTTTTCCTGAACACTGGTGGTTGCAGTGCATGTTCTAAGCATGATGGCGGAAGTCTCTGCGTAACAGCCGGCGCTGAATACGACACTTCTCGCCTGACGACGCCGTAGTCCTATCTTTCACTTTTCACCTTTCATTACAGCCTTTCTCTCTTCTACCAGTACCCCTCCTCTACCTTGTCAGCCTCGCCCTCCCTTCAGCCTTCCCCGTGCTCTTCACTTTGCTGCCGGTTACGACGGCGATGCGCAAGCCAGGAAGGAACAGGTGTACAAGAGCTGCGCTCTAAACCCTGGAGGGGACACTTGAGATCCGCTTTAAGTGTGTGACACGATATTGTCAATAGGCCCTTTCATCGGCCTGGGGTCCCCTTTGCGTGTCCCTTCGCAGACACGAACACTGTTCGTTCTTCCAGCACCACTTCAACACGACAGCATCAGAGATCCATCCCACCCAGGTGCAACTTCTCTGCCGCCTAATTTCTGCCTACAGGACCATATATCCGGAATTGGTCATTCTGTACCTTACGCTCACAGATCACGCAGAGTTCTCATACCCGTCCTAGCGCAGTGGCGCAGTGGTCAAGCGATGCGTCACTGCCCCGGCAGGTGGCTGTTTAAAACACAGCCACCGGTGGGGATTGTGAGACCAAGGCTGCTCTTTTCGAGCACCCTCTCCGACCAATCATTAATTTAACTTCCACCTGCCACGATGGGCAGTTTTCTCACAATCCGGTTAACGCATTCAAACGGTCCACCGAGGATCGACTGAGAGCTTTTTTTTTTACTTTCATTTACTTTACTTGTCGAAGCAGATCCCATTTCAGCTCGTCTATGCATAATGAGTGTGGTTCCTAGGTATATCGTTGAAGCGATGACGAATGTGTTGACAACTTGACCTCACTGTACCAACTGCCCGAACACCAGGGCAGATGCAAAAGACATCCTGCACTCATTTAACGCAGCCATTATCGCTCCTTATTTCTCTTATCCTTCCTCTTCTTCCTGGAGTGCTTGGAAGAACAACAACGTTACTTGGCGGAGAAAGCGTTTTTTTTTTTTATTGGGGCCTTAATAGTGACCTGAAATAACGTTTTCCACCTCCTCCTCAAAAGTTGAAGTAACTGAGACGTTCCTTCACAGCTTCTTAATGCAGCGGCGCCATGCGATTACATCTACACGTAAAGACGTTACTGCACCGGGGACAAAGGCATGGCAAAAGCAAAGGCAACAGCTAGCCAAGAGAGCACCTCCCCTGACCGTTGTATGGCCCGTGCAGGCTCCATTTACCGCGCCAAGTCAGAACATCTATCATTTATACAGGGTGTTTCACCTAAGACTTTCTGCAATTTTTAAAAATAAGCTATTTGAATTAGATGCGCGCTTTTTCTGGCATAGCATTTTCAGCGGTGTAGTACATCATAATGCAGCTAAGACGTGCTAACTAGCAGGCTTGTTAACCAATATTTAACAGTTAACTTTTCAACTATTACCGTTGGGCTCCTTAATTATTGAGAGGCATGTAGCACACCGTAAGTAATGTCCATATCCGTTTTTAGAATTTCAAGAACGCGATTATCCTCGGCGCTGTGGCCCAACAATTTTTGGCTACCTCGACGAATTAGGTTCACTGGAGAGGTCGCTTTGCCTGCAAGCTTCTGAAACCGCATGTATTTTGTCGCGATGTAGGCGAAATTTGTTGGGCCACAGCGCCGAGGATAATCGCGTTCTCGAAATTCTAAAAACGGATATGGACATTACTTACGGTGGGCTACATGCCTCTCAATAATTAAGGAGCCCAACGGTAATAGTTTAAGAGTTAACTATTAAATATTGGTTAAGAAGCCTGCTAGTTAGCACGTCTTAGCTGCATTATGATGTACTACACCACTGACAATGCTATGCCAGAAAAAGCGCGCATCTAATTCAAATAGCTTATTTTTAAAAATTGCAGAAAGTCTTAGGTGAAATACCCTGTATATAGCCGCACGGGCACCCAACGCGCTTTTGCTAGATGTCGATGACGTGACAAACTTCAGTATTTATTTATTATCACATAATGCAGTCTCGCATTGCGATACGGCAGAAGAATAATAAAATAAAGGCTCAAAAAGATGTGGAACAATCAGCAAGCCTGTGAGGTAATCTGAAAGCGCTGGGAAGCGCAGTGCACGAACAGGCCAGCTACAAACCGCGGAATCGAAAAATTATTTCAAAGCCTGAGCACAAGTAAGCCCAGGAAGAAAGTTTAAAGTTTTTATAGTGCGCAAAAATAAACTATTCGAACATGTCAGCACGAGGAGTAAAAGGTGAAATGTGTAGTTCGTGACAGCTTGATTTGCTTAATGATGTCTCAGAAAGAGCTGGACAGTTTCCACGTGACTGAGATCAAGCAAGGACAACATTCAGTACGACGATGCGAGGAAAATAGAGCGAGCGCCAAATCAGACACATGAGAAGCAGGCAGAAAATTCGTCGAATCGGTTAAACATGAAAATACCAGCCTTGTTCTGCAACGATTCTTTTTTTTACGTAAACGGGCTTTATGGGATTCCAAACCGCACAACCGTATTCTAAGATCGCGCGAATTAGACTTTTCTAGGTACCTTGGGTATCCAGGGTTGAATGCGCACAGTATTTAAAAATCAAGACTCTGAGGCTTTGTCAGAATGCCTTCGATATGTTTATACATTGATATATTCTGCGTCATGCGAAGTTTAGGTATTGGTATTCCAGAACTATTTCATAAGAAATAGTCTGTGAATGAATGAACAACAAACAACAAACTAGATGTGCGCCTCGAGATTTTCATGGAAACAGTTTTGGATAAATCAATGGTAAGTTCTCATTTAGCGCCATATGTACGCATATACAGAAATTCCCGAAAGAATCGTTAAGGAAGGCACGAGTCTCAGATCTCACGACGTCTCCGAAGAACAGCGGCGTTCTGTTCAAAGTGAGGCACGTTTCGCTTCTCCCGTAACACATAGAATAGGCGATGTATTGCAACTCGTTGGCACAGGTGACAGAACACTGCAACTCAGCAACCATGCACACGCTACGCATTGTACGTTATCTGCAGGCGGCAAGGTGCGCGGCTGTTTTCAAATAAATACAAAATCAGCAACAATGAGCTACATGAGCGAATACAAACGAGAGGGAGCGTGGCGCAACACTATGTAAAATATTTCCCCTTTTCCCCCCCATTGGCGGCACTTAATGCATTCCGCAACACTCACAAAGTGCGAGGTGCCTACAGCTGGTGTGCGGCACAACTAAATTTCGATGAGGTAAGGCAGGCAAATTAGGCGACATCCAAAGTCAAAGCACGCTGTTCTAAGAGTTCATTTTTTTAACAAAGCATAGCCCACTTAATTCAAAAGAAATATTTAAAAAATAAAAACTTTGCGACACCTTCTTCACTGACTTTTGCGGTGCAGTTATGCGCAAGACATTTCTGGGTATTATCTGCTTCGATAAGCGTAAACGTGGATCACAACCTTATTGTGAACAGCCTTGCAGCAGCGTTTCTCATTAATCAAATGCACTAAGTTTTCAGAGTTTCAAAATCTATATCTAAAACAGCTTTCCCGAGGATTAAACAGAACGATAAAGAACATGAAAAACTAGAAAATTACGGGCATCTTGATGTAACCATTAGATGAATTCGCTAACTCAGATAACTGCAGCCGCACAACCCACGACAGATATTTGTCCCAAGACAGAACCCACGACAGGTATCTGTCGCAAGACAGACCCACGACAGGTATCTGTCGCAAGACAGATACCTCGACAGGCTGTAGTGTCGCGCGACTGAACCCGCGACAGGCAACTCTGTCGAGGCACGCAGGCCCTGTCGCACGGCACGACTCTCCCTCAAGCACGACAGCACCTACGACAGAAACCTGTCGCGCGACAAATCCTGCGACCGGCACCTTCTGCACACTACAAAATACAGGAATGATGACTGTCGTGCGACAGAACCCACTACAAACACTTTTGTCGCGAGAAAGAACCCACGACACGAGCCCCTGTCGCACGACACAATGCACTACAAGAGAGCTTGTCGCGCGACACAAAATTTTGTCGCGCGACAGATACGCGACAAAAAATTCTGTCGTGCGTTTTGATCGGGAACTGCAGCCGCACAAACATGGAATTGGCACTTTTATTACTGAAAGTCAAAAACACGAAGACTAATAAAACAGTCACAAATGCCAACGCGAGATACTTTCAAAGGAAGCACGAAAAAATGATGCAAATTTCGGCGGTGGTGGGTGAAGACTACTACACTTTGAGTTGGTTTGTCCAGGTCAAGCATTATTCTTTGTAGAAGTGACATTGCAGTCGTCCCTCTTGGCCATATTTTTCGAGCTTTCGCATTGGAACGTCCTAGAGAACGTTCCAGCATGCATTAAAGGAACGTTGATATAGCTTCTGCTAGCCTGGTCAGAGCTTGCGGGGCAGCGGTAGAACGTCTCGCGAATGTAAAAGTACTGGCTGTACGATAAGCTCCAAAAGTTTCCCGTCGCTTCAACCTTGAACCAGAGCGGCTCGGAAAAGGACTTGAGCACCGACGAAAGGCCCAGCGAAGCCGCCACTATGTCTACCTCGCTGAAGGTAGAGTGTCCACTCGTGCCACCGGCGAGGTAGTGCTCTCAGAAGCAGCCGACGAGGTGTTTAATACGAAGGCGAGCTTGGTCCGACCGCAGCCCCGTCTCGCTGAGGAGAAAGCGCCAGATGGATTCTGCCAGGGACCAGGGGATGATGGGCGTGCTGAAGACGTCTGTGTGGGCGACGTCGTTCCGTATGAACGCATAGACGACCGGAGAAGTCAGGATGTTTGTACCCTTGTGGAGTGAAAGGTAATGCCGGCCTCTTCCACTGGTTTCCTCCGCACTGCTTGGTAACGGCAAGCCCCAGCGCGCCAGCCTGAGCCGCGCTTCGAACTCGTATGCACGACCATCGAGAATCCTCTCGAGGAAGCTCTGCGTCAAACTCGTCTCCCGGATTGCCGGACGAGCTCTTTCCCACGGCATGACCAGGACCAAGCCGGCAAAGAACGTGTCCAAGTAATTTCTGTCGACGCCGCTGAAAAATGAGCTGACAATGCGGTCGGTCTGTATGGCCTCAATGATGGAATTCACAACTCGGGTCACCTGGACCTTCTTGTCGGGCGTAATAAACTCGTCCGAGTACATTATGTCGCGAATGCTCGACATCAGCTCGATTTGGCGCGCGCAGAATATTAGCCTGTTTGACTGCGTATGCACGGCGGGCCAAGCGAGCTCAACTAGCCCGTTGTAGACGCTGCATGCGAGCAGGTAGGAGGCTCCAGCATCACTCACGCTTTTTTCTCGGGAGGTGAGGGCGTCAAAGAGTGCGTGGATTTGATCTGTGCCGCTCACGCTGACCTCTGTCACGTGCTGCAAGCCGATCGTTGTGATCTCTAAAGCTTTCCTGATGTCCCACTTCTGCAAGAGCGCGGAGAGGTTAAGGCCAGTGTAGTGCTCAACTTTGACGCCTGCCGGGTCAGGAGCTTGCAACGAACCCGCAAAAGTAGTCACCTCGGCAACTTTTACATGCCTTCCAGCAAAATTATTGAGCTTCTCAAGGGAGTCTTTCAGGCAGTGTTGAAACCGGTGATCATTCAAATCAAGGAGTGGCTTCAGGGAAATTGAAATAGCACTATGTCCTTTTAAGGTGACCCCCACGAGGGACGAAATACTGTACTTGAGATTGCTTAGGAGGAGATAGGCAAGCAGATTCGTGGTTCCACCATCCCGCAGCTATACTCCGCACTTGCTGACAAGAAATCCGGCTAGCTTTTCGACCACGGCGTTTTGGTCCGCTCCCGAATGCAGACAAGAATCGAACATGGACCTCAAGAAAGCGCTCACCTGGCTTCGAGACCCGCTAGGCGTCATAACGGAGCTGGGCTTCATGCCTCGGTTCGAGCTGAGGGTTGACGGTAGGGTGCTGGACACGTTTCCCATCTTAAGCCAAGCAGTATTTGAGCACACGAACTCAATGAAGCTGTCGCAAGGCTCCAACGTCGCGTTCACGTATCTCACGAGTTCCGTGACTTCGACGGGACAGCAGAAGTGTGAAGCACCACCGTCGCCCGGCGAGTTTCGTATGGCCAGGGTCGTCTTCAAGGCCAGAACTGCGGCGAACGCCAGAACGACGAGGACAGCGAAGCAAGCCATGAACGGCGCCGCACCACCGCCGCGGTCCACTCGGCGGAAGACAGCGTCGGGGGGAGCCAAGATGGCAACTGGTTCTGCAGGCGCCGTGGCAACCGAGTCTTCATCATTCAAAGCCGACCGTCTGGGAGACGTCTTCGTTCCGGGCGCTCGCAAGCAATTGAACGCAGCGGCTGCGTTGATTACTGCGGGCGAGGACTCCTGGTGCTGGTCCAGAGGCAGCTCGGCATCGCTCGGCGTCAAGGCGATCACCATTGCCGAATGGGCCTCGGCCGAAACGCCTTTCTCTGCAGCTTCAAAAGGCTCCGTGCCAACTGCCTCGTGGTCCTGGGGAGACTTATCCGACGAGGAAGACGGCGACGATGGGTCTGAAGGCTCTGACGGCGAAGACACCGCAGGAGACGTTGGGGGTCCGAAACCGGAACCAGACGGCAGATTCGCTTGCTCGTGTCTTTCCATGTGGTTAAATTCAGCGCCGTACTTTCGGTACCTTCTGGAGCTAGTCGAATTCTGGATGCAACACAGCGCAGCAGGAGGACAAGACGTGGCCCGGCGCTCCGACGCAAGCTCGTGCGGGAATCCTTGAAGACACGTGGTAGCGTTGAAGAAAAAAGAAGTACTAGCGGATGCTATCTGAAAAATTACCCCTTTGTAGTAGCCCATTTGTTCTTTTTTGTTTCAAAATAACATCCTCGCCTGAATATAGTTATTATAAAAAGGATCTCAGCTTCTTCGTACGCAATCTAATACCATAGTCCTTCAATGTTTTTTTTCTGGTCACGAAACTCCGGCTTAACTTTCATATAGAGACAGCGCGCCCCGCTAGTGGCGCGGCTGTCGGCGAGGGGGCACGAATGGCTGCGCGAGCACTGTTCGCAGTGGCTGTTTTCCGGTCAACAGGCTCATATTCACTTGGTATTTTAAGGCGGAAGCCTTTAATGTCTCATCGTTGTAAGTAGCAGTTGTCGACAGAAAATGTCACGCTTTTCAAATGGTGGAAACGGTCGTGACGTCACAGTGCGCGAATTTCAAACGAGGCCAATTGTACATTGGCTAGTAACCATCATACAGTGATGCTCCAATTAAGTGGGACTGAGCTTAGTGAATTGCTTAATTACCCAATTAGCCTAATTAGCTTTACTAGTCAGGCCATATAAATAAATAAAACCGATTAAGAAATTGGTCGAGCTCAGGAATCGAACCCCGGTCTTCGGCGTGAGAGACGAGCATGCTATCCACTCCGCCATGCCAGCTCGATGGTTTGAAATGAACAAAGGCGCGTCTAGTGAATACGGTGTCTTCACTCACTCTCATCCTCCTCCATTCCCTTCCCGCGAGGTTTAGGTGTCCACCGACAAATGAGAGACAGATACATTTCCTTTCCTCAAAAACCAATTTACTGACGAGCGAGGCGTAGAACCGAATGGGCGATGGCGTTCTATGGACTCCTTGGCAGCGTTGCAAGACGCTGTCGCGTTCCACTCTTAGGGGCATCAGTGACCACACTTTAGGTCAAAAAAGTGCCCCCCTGAATTTTGTGAGACAGTTACTGGGTAATTTCTTTTCCTCAAATACAATTTTCATTTTCTTCATTACGGCTCCTCTTTATCTTTCTTATTTCACTCCCACTTCCTCCCTTCCTCTACGGTGCGGTTCAGGTGTCCACCGAGATGACAGAGAATTACTGCGCCATTTCCTTTCCTCAAAAAGCGTTGCGTTCAAAGGGCAAGGCATCGCGCTGAACGGGTGGTGTTCCGTGGACTTCCTGGCAGCGCTACAACGCGCTGTCGCGTTCCACTCCTAAAGGCGAAGCTTAAGCGTCATTAATTAGCAATTAATTGGTAGCCAGGCATTAATCAGTAATTAACCATTAATTAGTGATTTGCCATCACTTAGTACTTAGTACTCAATTATGTGTGACGCCACCGGTGCCACAGAAACAGCGAAGGTGGTGCGGAAAACGCTTTCGCCTCTACCCACTTTAGACAGTCAAAGTGCCCCCTGAATTTTTGTGGTTTCTGGGGATCGGTATTTGGGCTTAGGATGGACGCTACTATATTGGTTGTCACCTGAAAGCTTGGCTGCAGCATGGCGACAGTGAAAACCCTGTGAGAGCGACAGCGGCCACTAGTAAACCATGATAGCGGCTGTTTTCTGGCCAACAAATAACGCGATTACTTTCTCTCGTTTTTTTTATAAAAACACGATTTTCGTATATGGGTCCAGCCTGCGCATTCATTTTCAGCGCAACTGGCTTGCAATGTCACTCTGGAAGATCGAGCGTACCGGTCAGTAATATATCTATATGTTTCTAGGTTGCGCCTGTCTCGGCCGAGTCATCACTCATCTATCTGCTTAAGACGGCTCATATCTGTCGTTTACCTTGTGAGAAATACTGAAATGTCCGTAATGCTGAGAACAAGATGTTATGGCTGCATTTTAAGAACTGGAATACGCGCTAAAGAAACAACCACGTGATGAATATACAGTCAATTTGAATGCTATCTCGAATTTTTTGTTGTTGTTGACACTTTCGGACCCCGCAAAGCCATCTGCTGAAGACTCTTGCTACATAAGCCATTTATTTACACTTTGTCACTCTGTGACTACGGGGGCGCTGGCAAGTGCAAGAAAAATTTGATTTTCTTTTTCATTTCTCGGGTGCTGGCTTTGCGCTACCAGAATAAGAGACAAGCTGTGAGCGGTCGCGCAATAAACCAAAAACGAGCAATGATAGGAATCAGGGAGCAACTTGTACAAAAAATAAAAAGCGGTAGTGGTTTAACGTTGTTAAACCGAGCAGACATGCGAACGGATATGTTTAGCCTGTTTGGCTCATGGTTTTGCTTTGCTGGGTCATCGGCATGTCTGGCGACGATACTACACTCAAGCTAATCTCTGATCGAGGTTAAGCTTGTCTAATAAGTGTTCGTTCCACAGCTGGAAGTTGATGAAGACGACGGTGTGCAATGCGTGCAGCGGAGAGTGTGCTGCAGTTCAACACGATGGGTGATGATGATGATGATGTCCTCGGGCTGAATGGCACATACCCACGGCGGGGGATTGGCCAGGGTGCATAGCGGATACAAACGATGGGTGATCGGCTGCGGGGATAGCATATGGGGAGAAAGACGAAGACGGCGTTCTGAACGGTCGCGTTTTTGATGCTCTCCGCAGAAATGGATAAATCGGCCCCAGGCCGAGGTACTGTTGCGGCTTCTGCTGCCAGTAATACTTACCGTACTGTTTTTCCCCGTCTGCCTGCTGGTAAGCTGGTTTTTAACTCCGTATTTCTGCATGCGGACCTTGCTGGCCGTCCCTATCGTGCCCAGGACTTCAGAGATGCCTTACGGGGTGTCGTCGACCTCTGTGACATCAGCTCTATCGGACAGTTTCAGATGTCTCACGTATGGATGATAACATGCAAGACAGCGTTAGCGAAAGCTAAGCTCGTGAGCACTCAGGAGTTACAAGTGAAAAACCGCCGTTGTCTAGTTATTGACCCGGAACCGAAAACAGTAAAGCTCAAGATACTTTGGCTCCCTGAACATCTTGAAGATTTTTACATTCGGGACGCCCTTCGCGCTTGCGGAACGAATACGTCCATCACAGTGGAGCACTGGAGGGTTCCGAAAAGGAGGGCATGCGCACCTTGAATCGAGACGTTGTCTTGACTCTTGCTGATGGCGTCACTGTCAATGACGTGCCTCACAATTTGACAATTTGCGGTGTACAATGTCTGGTTTTAGTGCCAGGAAGGCCACCACTGTGTCTCCGTTGCCACAAGGTTGGCCATATACGCCGTCATTGCCGCACTCCTCGGTGTGATGATTGTCGGCGTTTCGGCCATACTACAGAGGAGTGCGTAGTGTCGTATGCTGATAAGCTACGCGGTGGTACCCGTGTCATGGACGACGCATTGCAGGAGCACTTGATGGACGCAACAGAAGTTTTGGATGCTGCTGGTGGCACGCCAGCCGTTGCGCCCATTGACTCAGCAGCTACTGACCAGCTGTCTGGCCCCGTTCCTGCTGTGCAGCATGAGCCTACCCAGACTTCACAGATGGAGCAGCTATCTGCAGATGATGAGCGTCGATGCCTGGCGGAGCAGGCTCCAGCTATATGTAGTGTCAGTGATGGCACTCTTGGTGCACGTGCCTGTGCTGTGCGTGGGCCAGAGGAAGACAAGGACGACGGTGTGGCTCCGGCGCCGAGTGCCTGCACTGCTACATCTTCTGAGGCTCCTGCCGGATGTGCCACACAGGTAACAGAGTGCCAACCTGGCACTTCACTCCCCGACGGCAACTGTGATGCCGATGAGCAAATTTTAAGTGTGGCCTCGAAGCGCGGTGTGTCTCCGAGTTCTGCCTCCTCTAAGGAGGACAGTGTCCCCGCCAAGCACAAGTCCCACCGTCGAAAGTCGAAGAATAAGAAACCTCCTCGGCGCTCCAGATCAAGGAGAAAGGGCGTCAACTCTAGGGAGGTCTCACCTTCCGGAGTGATGCCCCCAGACACCGTGGATGCCTGATTGAAGCTCAAGTTAGCCACCATGGCGTCTAACCAGCAGTTGACTGTCGCAACACTCAACATATGTGGACTCCGTTCAAGGCATAAACTGGTACAGTTACGCCGATTGCTTTGGGGCAATCGGCTAGACATTGGCGCTATTCAAGAAACTAAGATAGAAAGTGTAGTGGATACAGAGATAGCCCTGCGACCTTTCCTAACAGATTACAACGTCTGTGTGTCGCACTCAGTGGGTCTTTCGGCAGGTTGCTTTCTTTTCTTAAAGAAGAATCTGCCTATTTCTGACTTTAAGTACCACGTTGACATAGAAGGGCGTCTGATATGTTGTGACTTTCGACTGCATGGCGAGTCGTGGAGGGTTATCAATGTGTATGCTTCAAATAATCCGGTGCAACGAGCAGTTTTTTTTCATGCCATTGCAACTCTCCTAGGATGTGATCGTTATGTCGTTTTCATGGGTGACTTCAACTGTGTGTGCGACCCACGCGATCGCACAGGTCCTAACCAAAACATCGATAAGAGCTCTGGCATATTATTGTCTATTACCGAAAACGCAGGTTTAATTGATGCCGGATTGCCATCCGCCTTCACATACATCAGAGGAGCCTCACATTCACGCCTTGATCGCATTTACGTTTCCGTAGATCTCCTTAAACGGCATATTTCATGTGATGTCAAGCCTGTTTCTTTCTCAGATCATGCTATGGTCATTGCGCGGATTGGAGAATGCGCCCGTCCCAAATTTCAGCCGCAGTGGGAACTGTGGAAGCTTAATTCCGAGCTTCTAAATGATGAGCATTTTCAGCAGCGAGTGATGACAGCTTTGGAAACTTGCTTGGTCATGGATGTCCCATTATTTGCAGCTTGGGAGATGTTTAAGCTAGAAGTTCGTAGCATAGCTATTGAGATCGGCTCCGTGAAATCTTATCTTAAGCATGGTGAGGAGAAACGGTTACTTCAGAGTCTTTGTAATCTGCATGCGCTTGAATGTGAGGCTCCTGGCTTGTACACAGAGGAAATTGGTGCTGTTAAGTGCAACCTTCAGAAGTTTGATGCAGAACGCTATCGTGCGGCCCGTGTACGATCCCGCAGCAACCGTGCTCTGCACTCTGAGGAGCCTACTAGACAGGCCTTGCTAGATGAGCGTCGTCACGTGGCTGCCAAGCGAATTTCTGAGCTCTACTGTGGTGGTGCCCTGGTCACAAGTACAGATGTCATAGTTACCGAGTTTGAAAACCACTATAGCTCTCTGTTTGCTGCCACGTCTAGCACTGCTGATGATGATCATATAGCGCGATTGGTGTCCATGATTAACCCTCTTAATGAGGATGAGTGCAAGGCAATAAGTGGCTCTTTAAGCTTGGGTGAATTGGAAGATGCGATTGATCAATTGCCGCTTTCAAAAACTCCGGGGCCTGACGGCCTCTCAGCAGAATTTTTCAAGGCATTTTAATCTGTGCTAACCCCTCTCCTGCTCCAAATTTTTGAGACAAGTATTGATGTTGAATTTCTGCCTCAGTCATTTACGAAAAGTCATATTGTCTTTATACCAACAACCGAGGATAAGGAAAAACTTCGATTTGTAGATGGCTACAGACCAATCACGCTTTCTAATGTAGATTATAAGATTTTTGCTAAAGTACTCTCAAATCGGCTGCAGCTTGCAATGTCTACTTTGATTGGGCCTCATCAAACATGTGGCTTGCGGGGACGATCAATACAATCTAACCTACATGTAGCGCGTTCGGTGTTGCAGTATTGCAGTGACGCTCAAGAACAATTAGCAATGCTGCAAATTGACCTGGCAAAGGCATTTGATCGAGTGTGCCATGCATTTCTTTTCGCACTTTTAAATCACGTCAATCTCGGTTCAATACTATCTACTGGCATACGCCTTTGTTACAAATCTTGTACCACGCGCTTGATTGTTAATGGCTGTCTCTCGCAACCAGTCCCAATTCAGTCTTCGGTGAAACAAGGGTTCCCACTGTCTCCGCTCCTGTTCGCATTATACTTGGAGCCACTTTGCATAAGTGTTATAAACAGTAGAGCTGTCAATGGTTTCCGAATAATGGGCCACGAACTGAAGGTATTGGCTTATGCAGATGACCTTGCGTTTTTTGTACTGATAAGCCAAGCATCGATGAGGTTATTCGTTTAACAGAGGACTTTGGTTCGGTGTCAGGAAGTCGGATTAATCGCTCTAAGAGTGGCGGTCTTTGGATTGGTAGCTGGGGTTCGACACCTGCTGAATATGCTGGTATAACATGGACATGCAGGCCACCAAAGTACCTTGGCGTCCCTTTAAGTGCCTATAAGCATAGCGCACATTATTGGAAAGACCGCGTGTCAACTCTTCAGCGCTATGCTCAAACGTTTGTCCCCCATGGCCTCTCAATTTTAGGCAGGGCGACCGCCTGTAATCTGTTTCTCGCCACTAAAATATATTATGTACTGCAAATTATTCATTGCGCAAGGCTTCCTATCCAGCGTTTTCACAGGGTTTTCGCTACTTTTGTTTGGGATTCGTCTTTTGAATCCATGAGGCGTGATAACCTTTTTCGGCCTGTAAGCGCTGGCGGCCTTGGTCTAGTTCACCTGTATGTCCGACAGATAGTGTCACGTTTCATGTTTTTCCGTGACACTACACACCCAATAGTACGTTCATTCCTGCAAACAAATTTAGTTCATGTTTTACCCAACCTCATTGTGTCTTCCAATGTTTGTGACCGTCCGTGTTTGTGGGGCATAACGCAAGAGGTGTATTTGGCTGTCCGTTTCCTACTTGTTCGTTTTTCTCCTGAGTTCCTTTTTTTAGTGTCCAGGAAAAAGTTGTATAAGGATTTGATTAGTATGCTCTTCCCTCCGCCCATGTACCGCTCTCTGTATTTTGGTTTACCGGGGCATAACGTACTCAGAAGAGTGCGTAAGATGCCAGCCTCGCCGTGTACGAAGACCTTTTTCTTTAAGTTACACACCGGTACGTTGCCCGTTAGAACATGGTTAGATAAAAAGGGAATTTTTGTGTCTACCGTTAATTGCCGCCTTTGTGATGAACAAGAAACAATTGAGCATTGTTTCATCAGTTGCAAAGATGCAGTACTCTTCTGGGATATCCTGCATCGCACATTTAAAAAAAGAATTCATCTGACTCCACATTCTGTTCGCTATCTCACTGCCCTGCCATTTGTTGATGAACCCCTGGACATGTTCTTTCTGATTGGACTGCACAGCCTCTGGAAAACCCGCATGATGGACAGACACTGTGAACCTGTTGTGTCTACAAAGGATCACTTCAGTCGAATGGTTGTTCACTTGAGAGACGTGTATGCCCAGACTGAGTACGAACCGGAGTGGCACTCACTATTAGTGATGTGCTCTGCATTGCCCCTTTTCTAGTGCATGGTCTTTTCAATATGTATTGTTTACCACTGTTTTCATAATGGCTTGTATATAGTTCATGTACATAGAACATTACATCACTGTAATAAATACCATGTTGAAGGAAAAAAAGCGGGGATAGCATGTGGCTCTCGCGCAGTGGCCAGCGAAGCTGATCTGTGCACGTCGCCGGGGGTTCGAAACCCAGTCGCGGCAATATTCATTTTATTTGTGCACCCTCAAAGTCAGGGACGCCACAAGAATCTTGGTTGGATTTTACCCCATGAAGCAGCTTATTCGCACCAAAAGCCATAAGCTGTCTGAAATGCAACATCGTCACAGATTCGTGCTCAAGTACGCTGGTAGGCCTTCGAACATCCGTGTGACGGCGGCGGGCCTGAGTTAGAGCTTCTCGCGTTGCAGCGACACTGCTTCTCCGTGTAAAGGTCTCTCAAAGGCGGAGGAGCAGCTTCTGCTTCGCCTATATACAAATACTTTGCTGTGCCCGGCAGCTCTAAAACACTTTGACCCTTCTTTCTCTGGCAGCTATCCGCACTGTGCGGAGAAGTCTTCGGACATCTACCACATGGTGTGGGCCTGCCCCTCCAACCCTGCTATCCCCCCTCACCCCAACCCAACCCGGGAGGACTGGGAGGCGACCCTGCTCGGCTGCACTGACCTGCAGGCCCAACGGGCCCTGGTCGCGCGAGCCCGGGCAGCGGCCGACGCCACTGGGGTCCCGAACTAGGGACCTCCACCTAGTACTTGAGGGATGACCCCCTTTGGGTCAGCTCATACCTCACCTCCCGAAGTTTATCTGTAAATAAATGTTTTCCACCACCACCATCTCCGTTGATCGCAAACTCGTGAGACCGAATTAAATCCGCGGGGCAAAATGCCTCTCTCAGACACGGACATGCTTGGAGTCGAACACGCTTTCCTGTCGGGGTATCGGCCGATCATATTTTACGCTGCTCGTCGTCGCTCGGCAGACAGAACGGCGAAGCCTTTTCCTCCGTACCTGCTTAGCCGGAGCGGCAACCCGTCACGCAGCAAGTATTCGGCATCGCAAGCTTGAGCTTCAAGTACACTGTACTTGTTTTGCGAACGAAGGCAAAGTCAGAAGAGAGAATATTTGCTGCCACACCGCCTGCGTCCCATTCCGCCTGTAGACAACGACCGTGCAGACGCTCGCATGCTCGCGTCGTCGCTTCCACATATACCCTGTTACGACCCATCCAGAGACCCGCGATGAAACGGTGGTGGATTCAACAGTAGCGGCAATTTCGGCGGGTCGTTTGACCCCCAAGATGACCCCACGGCTCGGTGCCAACGGCCTTCTAGAAGGACCGACGACCGGGGAAGATAGGTTGCCCTTCGTCTGAAAAAAACCCGGAACGAATCATAGGAAGCCGGCGCAGCTGCGTCTGCGACGTCGACATGCCACACCTGTGTTCGTTGGACGCCAGCTGCCAACACAGTGCTACAGTGATGCGGCGCTTCCTCCTCGCCAGTTCCCACGTGTGGGCTCTCAACAGGTGTCTTCGTTAGCTGTGACGTGTGGTGCCGATCTTTTGTGTCACGATGAATTGCCGCCTGGTGAAAGGGCTCCACAGGTGCCTTCGTTGGCTGTGCTGTGTAGTGCCGATCTTTTGTGTCGCGATGAATTGCCGCCTTGTCAAAGGGCGGACCCTTGGGCTATTTAACTTGCGCCCAAAGTGAGCACGAACGCTCTGAACCTTGGGTAATAGGTTCATCCAGTGTGGCTCTGAACCTTGGGTAATAGGTTCATCCAGTGTGGCTCTGAACCTTGGGTAATAGGTTCATCCAGTGTGGCTCTGAACCTTGGGTAATAGGTTCATCCATTGGCTCTGGGCCCTGGGTAAAAGGCTCATCCACTCGTTCGACGTCATGAACTCTTAAATTTTGATTCCTTGCTCTTCTTGTTGTAAATTTATGCAAATAAGTGTCTTAGTTTCTTGCCATTAAATCTGCTTGTTTTTGTAATCTCCAACTTCGAAGCTTCAGACTTTCCTCAGCCCGACGACTCAACACGCTACCAAATGGAGCCCGGGTTCGAGCTTTCCTGTGCGTCACAACAACTGGTGGCAGCGGTGGGATTCTGCTACCTTGAGTTGCGACAACCCCTAGATAGAGTTCCTGGCGCCGTCTCGTGGAAGGCGCGGTCAATATATGAAGTTCTCCCATAGCGTTACGGAGAAGTTTCATGACCATAAAAGCTTTGAAGAACTATGGTCATAGGTTGCTGTGCATATATACATAACCATGTGTCACATTTGACCTTCAACTTTGACCTTGGCCGTTGACCTTGGCATTTGACCTTGAACTTTGAGATTGGATTTTGACTTTGCAAGTTATCGGCAGACGGAGTAGGAAAGCAACGTGGTAATCACTTTGTGTCACGTGAGATCACCTGTTATTTTTAAACTACACGGGTTTTCTTTTCTGCCACAAAAACCGCCCACGCTAAGACTATCTCGTTGGAAGTGCCAGGGCTGGACATTATTGGTGGAGCTCCACAACTTTCCTAGTGACGCCTGAATGTTTCAAGCTATATTTAAAAAGTTAATTTTTTATCTCACCTAGTTATTCAAATAGGACGAGCGAAAAAAATGGTGCTGTAACTTTAGATAAACCCTAACAACATCCATGCGTTTTCAGTTCTGAAAAACGATTAGGATTTTTTTTTATCTTGGTTGAAGATAGCTGGGACACCCTGTATATAGCGGTAGGTTATATTCTGCGCATTTCCTTACGCAACATATATCAAAATGCAGTCACTTGAGCGGTTAGTATTCAATGCCAAGCACTCGAAAGCAGCGACTGCAGCGCGGGAGGAACACACGGGAGTGAAACAGGCAGAGCTACTAGCAGTGGTCTTCTGTCTCAAACTTCGCAGTCTCTGCATCGGAATTCTCCACTGACACCATGGGCGGGAGGACAATGCGAGATGCCAGGAAAATTCCCCCTCTAGGACACGAGCACAGAGATGCCGAACTCAAATGGCCCCAGCAGCAGCGCGCACACTCGCTGTCCGCTACGGGCGCACCCGCCCCAGAGCCGCAAAGCCACTCAAAGACGAAGTTACCAGCCGCTCTGCAAGATCGCGACAGAGGAGATAGAGAGCGAGTGAGAGAGAAATAACGGAAGAGCCAGCAGGGGAGCAACAGATATAAGCAGCAATAAAAAAGAGAGAGTGCGCGTAATGAGGAGGGACGTAACAGCAACGCCACCACTAGTGTCACGTGACTAGGTCGGGCGGGTGTGCACATGGGTGTGCAGAAACGCTCCTTTCTGACGAGCCCACATGCCGACGTTGGAAAGTGCGAGGGGTGTACACGCGGTGATGCAACGCCGACCTTGTCGCGGCAATGGCAGCATTTTGTCGTTGTCTTCGCTTGTATGGCGTGATGGGAAGTTATCAGCATTAGAGTGTAAGCCCGCCTTGATTGCCGTGTGTTTCAGATCGTGCGAATTTAAGCTGGAACCGCATGGAGCGTTTTTCGCGAGCGAAAAACGCGACGCGCGGCAAACGCCCGCGTTGCCGCTGACGCGCGAGCACCCGCACGAGAAAAATGAACTTCAGAAGCGGCGCGTTCGCGCCGCGTTCTTTCGGGTTGCCAGACCGCACAACTGCCAACGAGGTGAATTATCTGTTACCGCATATATAATATGCCCTTTAAATTACAGGGCACTACAATAAAAACAATCTTCATGTAATTATACCTCGTTAAAGGTTGTCTTGTGCATGTTGGCCGAACACTACGCGCGAACGAACACGATGCGTGAATGCACGTGGCTCTTTGGACGTGCTCAACACCATAGAGGAAGAAAAAACTAGGAGGGAGCACGACGTCACAATCTTCAAGCCTAGTCATAAAAAATATAATCGGAAGCATCATGGGAAATAGGCCCTCACGTGACAAGGCAGCGGTAGCTCTTAGCCGCATTTCGGTTTCGGTTTCGCTCTGTCGTTCTACGAGAACAATGGTGAGCCTCTGTGCGTTCATGAGCAGGGGGACTTGACTTCCCGCTTGCTCTTCGCCAGGTAGTTCACGCGTGACACGAACGCTCCGTGGGTGCTACCTCGGACGGTATAAGCGGCCGGGCGCCCCACCCCGGCCGCTAGTGTAGTGTGCCGCGCGCGCGATTAGTCCGCTGCGTGCGCGCGGCTACGTAGTACATACAGTTTACTTCTTTTTGTAAGTGATTGTGCGCAGTGGCCGGGAGACCCCGCGCATGGGCAGACGTAAAGCCGCCAGCACTCTCTCACGACAGCGAGAGAGAGAAATACTTCACTGCTGCATTTCACGCCGGAACTGCGTATGTGCGCGAGCGTACTCGGCGCGACTTGTGCCTCGTGTATAGCGGCGAACGGCGGGCCCATGCGCGGGCCGAAGTCCGCCTGCCCGAGAGACAGAATCTTGCGCAGCTTCCCGGGGCGCTCGTTAAACACGTCCGTGCGCCGTGAGCGCTCTGGAAGCCACTGCGCCCATTTTTAGAGGCTCGTTTTCTTCGCCTACTCTCGAGTTCTCCGCTTATAGCATGCGCTGAAATAAACGCTCCGTATGTGTTTATAACGAGGAAAGGAATTCCTCTCTGTTCTCTTTATGAACCACAGTTGAACAGTGACGAGGTCGCGGCCGCACCCTTTGATGAAAAGTTTACCTGCAGTTTTCTACAGTGCACCCAAAAACTCGAGAGTGTAATCAACAGAAGTGTTCAGACGCGGAGCCTTCAGACAACCTCGAGCTCGGTACGCATTCCGCCAAAGCTGCAACACAGGCGCTGCGCTTCTGCGCTACATCGGAGCACGGACGTTCACTAAAAAGCACTGCTGGTTGGCAGTCTGGTAACTGTGGAGGGCCTATTCCCCGAGAGTCAGTACGCAAAAGGGCGCTCGACAGCGGCGTCAGAGGAGGATGGCTTGCAGAGGCTGAGCGCACTCTCTCCTAGCCACGGTGTAAGAATAATATACTCTCCTAGCTCAACAGTAAAGCCAGCTCCTCCGAGGAAAGAGCAAAGTTCCCCCAAAAACGTTCCCCCGAGATGCGTAGAGTTCCTGTATATGCTCCCGCAGCATATAGACGCTTTACAGCGGCGTATCATGGGGGCCGCCATCTTTGATCACGTGAGCACGCCGCCATTACTCGCCTCCTGACCACTCGTTGCGCGCCTCGTCGCGACGGCTGCTGCCTCTGATGTTTAGGTTCCGACAGGCAGTGTTTCGGCTGATACGGTTGCAAAGGAGATGGAAGACGACACTGTGGTTGGTCCGAAGCTTCGAAGGACATGTGAAAACCCTAATTTGATCACTTTGGGCGTGAAAACGTGATCGGGCTTCATGTCGCGGAGAGCCGCTGAGCTCTCCGCCTGTTCGAGGCAACGGGTGGCTCGCCTGAATGCCGCTGAAGGCTTTGCTTAATATTTTTTATTGTTATTATCTAAAACAGCAAGGTTTAATGACCCTGCGGCTGCGCAGGCCGTTGTCGTATTGTGTACATGCATGCGGAGACTGCTCTAAAACGCTCACATGCACACCGTACTCATTTGTTTACAACCTGTTAAAGGTGCTTAGGAAGCCTAAAATATTTTCTGTTGGTTTGCTAAAGAATGGAAGGCGACAAAAATAAATAAACAAACAAATGTTACCCAATCATGTAAGTAGTACCATGCATCAAGCAGCCTTCACAAGCTAGCATGCAATCGTTTACAAGTATTCCGCGATATAACAGTTATAACGCGCGCATGGCAGAGCGTTCACTACAAAAAGTTCATAGTTATGCCAGCCTGACATAGTATAAAATTGTGGTACGCTGCATGCTCGATATGCGGACATGAAAATGCTCCAGGTCTCGTTGGTTGTAAGTAATCAGCCGGAGTCACTTTCTGTCTCGCATGGATCGCGAGGAAGTGACAACCTCAGAGCACAGCAGCCGTGGCACAAATGCTTTATTCCCATTTTGGTCCACGAAAACCGCGCAACTTGGAGCGAAGTTCAACAGTAGCACCAAGACGGTGTGTAATACACGAACTGACGGTAAGCGTTGTCCGCTCGCACGGCTATGCACTGCGCTGAAGTTTGCCGTGTCGATTGCAGCGCCGTAACACACAGCATAGCGAGAGGAGCAAGCAGTTTTTGGTGCACTCGTAGCGCTATTCCACGCCACCTTCCTGAGCTTATTGGCGTGAGCTTCTGCGCTCTGTCGAAGCCACACGTGGTTCGTGTCAGTTATCTGGGTTATGTCTGCAGGTGCGAGGCAAATGTTGCTATCAACCAAACGCGGACTTCTAATCGTTCAGAATGTGCCCTCGCGTTTGTAGCGGCCCAAGCGACTGACGGCAGCAGTTTTTAGTCGAATAGTGGAATAACTGCAGTGCCACCTGGGCAGCGCAGGCTCCCCGAGCGTAAGTCGTCTTTTTTTTTTTTGTGACGTTTCGGAGGCGGGACCGCTTGTTCATGCGGCTATGTTGCGCACTTACCCTCGCAGATTTTCCTAGATCGAAGCCTTTCTTTCTACATTGGGTATCTGGCGCCGGCGAACGTGTTTGTTGCGTTCGCCCGTTCGGAAAGGATGGATGACGAACGGGCGCGAACAGGGGCAGTACGTCCTTGTGCAGTTCGGTTCCGTGAAGCTCGCAAACGATCGCATGCCGCCCCTTTACCTGTTTGTCGCAATTCTTGCAATCCACAACAGAGCATGTACTTTCTCTTTCCACATTTCCACTGCAGCGTCGAGGCATACACGCCGGCGACTTACGAGGCAAGTAATGATGCCGTGTTCTGAGCGCACCTGTGGCGCCATCTGGTCTCAAACGGAAGAACTGCGATGCGCAGTGAGCAGAGCCATCTGTCGGCAAACAGAAAAACCAAAATGACACGTGCCTTCACGCTTGCGGTCTTTCAGTGCTTCGTCTCGCGTTTCACGGGCGCTACGTAGCTGCCCACCGCTCCTGCGCTTCCCCTCGTGTGTTGCCGGCTGTGCTTGCACCGCTCTTCAAATGCTCTTGAAACGTTTCCTCGGGGCCGATGAAGCGGTCATTTCGGTGCCATTTTCCCGCTGTCTCCAGTAACGATTCCTTCGGCGCCGCTGCCCCTTTGTTGAGTTCACCATCCAGCGTGTTGCTGCGAATATTGCACGTGGTTGGCGTGAGACCGGAGGAGAAGTAGCGCATTCCCCCCTCTCCATCGCGTAAGCACGAATTTCTTTCGAATGTCAAGTAAGCCAGCGCTTTGAATTCATGTAACCGCGTGTCGTGTTATCTTTCGTGTCATGTTGGTAGTTGCGATCTTTTGTTTCATGTTGGCTGCCTTGTGACACTTACTGCGTTGTCTTCTTAGCTGCTTCCTTCACTGACGACAGCGTGCCATTTAATCACGTTCGATTCGCCTTCCTTAACCCCAGGAAGCATGGAACATTAAAATAATGTTATAAATTTGTTGTGTGTTTTGAAGTAGCACTATTTGTTCCTTTCGAACGCTACATTATGCTTTAAGAATAACAAGTAGCGTGATGTTTTTCACTACAAACCCTAGTTACCATTCCAAGTAGACAATATTCAAATGATGACTTTTAAATGTCATTATGATCATTGTTTAAGATCACCAAATAATGTTTATGTTCTACCATGATTATCCGTTGAATGTTCAAAACGGGCTTTTTCTGAGTATATTCTTCTAAAAGTTATATTATAACCGTGACTATAAAAGTGCTTTAGAAGTATCACTGCTTCCCAAAATTTTTCCTGCTTTTTTTTTACGGTCGAGGTATTTTCTAATTAGCTGTATGTCACACCTAAGTCTATTAAATTGTGCCTGCCATATACTGCATGCACGCCACTGTTATTTTGTTTTGTTAGAAAGCTTTGCTTCCTACCCATTCCCTACTGTTGCTCACGAGACGCCCACCAGTAATGGCTACATAATCTTGACCCCATGGTATCCGTTCGGAGCTGAGCGCATGAGTTGCCCTTTGTGCTGTATTGCGGAGGCCACATTTCACTTATCATTGCGGAAACTAAAAGACCTTTTTTCGTGGACAGTATTTCTGCCCTGTGTAAAAGAGGGCAAGGACGGATAGGGCTCGTTGGTAATCCGCGGAGCTTAAATGAAACCAAAAACTCTAGCGTGGAAGGGGAATACAGGTAATGACAGCGTTACATGAGTATGGAATACGCACTCGCGGGTTCGATCCCGGCCGCGGCGGCCAAATTTCGATGAAGGCGAAATTCTGGAGGGCCGTGTACTGTGCGATGTGAGTGCACGTTAAAGAACCCCATGTGGTCGAAATTTCCAGAGCCCTTCACTACGGCGTCTCTCATAGCCTGAGTCGGTTTGGGACGTTAAACCTTAATAAACCAAACCAAACCAGTATGGAATACGCTCTGTACATCTGCTCTCATACCCGGACATTTTGGGCAGGGAGATGTAATCATGTCCTCCAAGCTAACAGAGCATTAGTAGGTTGAACAGAGCGTTATCCTGAAATTACTAAACGATGTGCGCTCGTCGACAATACAGCTTTGCAAAATGTTCTTGTAGTCTCATTCTGTTTTCTCTTTAAATGTTCAGCAGATTGCAATTCCCAAAAAGACGGATGCGCAATATCGTTTGTGACACTATATAGTGAGAAATATAAAGGGTCTGGGGCGCTTCTCGTTACAGAAAGGCTACGACATGGAGTCGGCGTGTAGCGATCACGGAGGCATCGAAAGGAAAATCCGTTGTCTGGATTCTGGGCGGATTGGGGCCAGGATAAATAAGCTACTGGCTACGTTAGAGCACAGTGGGTTGAACCTGAAGGCACCTTGTGGCCGTACAAGCTGCTGCTTAGCGAGGCACTTGCCCGTCCTGAACAAAACCTTGTACGAGGCGGCGATGCAGCTCACAGAACTCTCCCCAGGAGCCCTGACGTTAAGCGCCACCCGAAGCGTTGACGTGGACGTCGCGCGTTCCGACAACTCCATAATGGAAGCTGCCATCCTGACCTGCTGGCTGCTGACACACCACCGCTGCATCAGGCGCCTTGTCCTGCGAGCCAGTGCAATTCCCGTATCGTGCTTTCCAGCTTTGCTCAGCGAGGCACTAGTGGCTAACAAGGGCCTCGTAGAGGTTCTAGCCGACCCATTCGATTTTATCGAAACCTCGCGGCAAGTTTGTGAGTGCCGTGTTCTGGCTAATGCTTTAGGAAAAATATCGCTTGGACTCGTGTGTTTGGATGTCACACCTCTCATAATAGACCAGAATTTCGCGGAAGCCATCGCCAGTGCAATTTGCGGGGGTAACTTGCGCCGCCTGGTGCTCTGGAGCGAAATGTCGGTCACAGTCGCGAAGAAACTATTCTCGGCTTCAACCGCTTCTACGAACTTGAGCTCGTTAGGGATCGCTGGCTATAAAGAGTTCTCGGAGTCGAATGCGGTAGTCCTCGCTTCCGCGCTGAAGCGCAACAAGACACTTCGGAAACTCTCGATAGAGCCTGTGGCAGAGGTTGCCGTTGATATCATCCTCGCTTCCCTGGAACACAACGGCACTCTGAAGGAGCTCTGCCTTGTTTCCTTTAGTTATCTCCCGCTATCCTTCTCGACACCGTGGGACGGCCTTCAAGCACTGCGGGCCAACAGAGGACTCAGCTGTGTCAAGATTACCGGCACGAGATTTGGCAACAACTTCGCTATGGAAATCGCATACATTCTTCGGGAAAACAACACGCTTCAGGAGCTCAACCTCTCCAGCAACCGGATCGGCAATGCCGGAGGTCGTGCACTGGCTAATGCCTTCATTCAAAACTCATCACTGAGGCGTTTCGATATCTCCGATAACGGAATGACTGGCGAAGCACTGGTTCAGAACTTCGTCGATTGCCTGGCTGTAAACAGCAGTCTTGAGTCTGTACGCCTCGGCAGAGTTCACGTTTCTGAACAATGGCAGCCCGCATGGCCTCCGGCAGGGAATGTACATGCTCGTCTCCATGTGACGTGGAACACATATGGACTCGAAGGCTGCGCCCAGCGTCTGCGAGAAGACGACGAGTTCTCTCGACTGTGTGTTGGGTGGACAGCTGACGCCGGTTCTTCTGCAATCGTGGAGTGGTTCTCCGCGGCTCGGACGATGTGTGCCTCGCTGACAGAACTCACCATCCTGTGCCCTTGGCGCGTTGAGTCGGTGAGCTCTGCTGCTGCAGTTGTGTCGTTTTTGGAGGCTACAAATTCTCTGAAGAAGCTCGTCGTAATTCCGACACTCCGTTCGGACACCTTCGTCACTGCCGTCCTCAGCGGCCTCGCCCGCAACAAAAGTGTCTGCGACGTGGAGATCCACCAAGACCTCTCCAGCACCCCTGACGTCAAGGCTCTTCAGGCTATTTTTCGTGCGAACCGAACCCTGCACCGCCTCAAGTTCGCAGCATACTGTCTGGGCACCAAGGCTGTCGGTTTGCTGACGCGTGCTCTAGAGGACAATTTTGTGTTTTTGACATTCGAATTCGAAATCTTCGCTTCGCGGCACAATATGCGACCTCTCCAAAGCGTCCTGAACCGGAATCGGTCTTTTCTGAATCGCGCCGTGGAGTACGTGCTGGGCACGGCAGTGGATTCTCGGTCAGTGGGAGCTCTTGAACTACTCTCCGCGTGTGACTCGCTCATCGATGCAGTGTCCGATGCCTCAGGCAAAACGCGCGAAGAGAGCAAGCTCCTGGTGCTTGAAGCAGTCTGCCGACAAAACTCCTCTTCCGAAGTGTTCAACTCAGTGCACACGTGAAAACATGTGGCAAGGAAATTGCAATTTCAAAAACAATGATCAGCTTAGACGATTGTGCTGTGTGAGTGGCATTGTTTTCCTAAAAGGCAGCAATGGATTGTTCATGATTTAGAGCACAAATCAGGTGGTGACAAATAAACGTGTGGTGTGTTTTCCCCTCTCATCCCAGTGTTTTTTTTATTTTGTGACGTTCTGCTATCCTCATGAAAAAAGCATTTAATTGTAATTTTTTACAGTGGGCGTTGGAGATAGTGGAGATAGTGGGAACTGATAAATATATTTATCAGTTCGCCTTTCAAGCTGCCCAAGACAGAGCTTCACGTTGTGCTTGGTTCTAAGATAAGCGCCAGTGAGTACGGGCGGCAGTCGAAAGAAAGCGCGGCTCCCGTTTTTCAGCATAATTCACACGCCGTGATCAAGCTCGTTATATGCGTATTTGTTTCTTGTTATCTCGGGCACGAAGCGAGTGATGTTTTTTACAAAGCACGGATGAGAGCGCTGTAATCGCGGTGCATTCGGGCGCACAAAAGCATGCTGTCAAGTGGTATTTTTTAAACTCCGCGGGCTGTCGTTTCTGCTGCAGGAAAACGGCCACGTTGAGTGTCTTTCGTTGGAAGTGCCTGGGTTGGAGATTACTTGTAGAGCTCCACAACATTCCTACTGACGCCTGAACGTTTCAAGCAATATTTGAAATGTTATTTTTTTAATCTCAGCTAATTACTCAAATAGGACGAGCGAAAAAAAATGGTACTGTAACTTTAAATAAACCCTAACAACATCCATGCGATTTCAGTTCTGAAGAACGCTTAGGTTTTTTGTTTTTTTTAGCTTGCTCCAAGTTAGCTGGGACACCCTATATATAGCGGTAGGTTATGTTCGGCGCATTTCCTTACGCAACATGTATCAAAATGCAGTGTCTTGAGCGGTTAGTATTCGATGCCAAGCACTCGAAAGCTGCGACTGCCACGGGACAAGCGCGGGAGTAACACACACGCGTGAAACTAGCAGAGCTGCTAGCCATGTTTGGCGCTCTCCATTCAATATCGTCGTTCTCAAACTTCGCGGCCTCTGCATCGGAATTCGTCACTGACACCATGGGCGGGAGGTCAATGCGAGATGCCTTGAAAATTTCCCCGCACCTAGGACACGAGCACTGAGGTACCAAACTCAAATGGCCCCAGCAGCAGCGCGCACACTCGCTGTCCGCTACGGGCGCACCCGCCCCAGAGCCGCAAAGCCACTCAAAGGGGGAGTTATCAGACGCCCTGCAACTTCGCGACAGAGGAGATAGAGAGCGAGTGAGAAAGAACGGAAGCGCCAGCAGAGGAGGAACAAATGTAAGCAGCAATAAAAAAGAGACAGCGCGCGTAATGAGGAGGGACGTAACAGCAACGTCACCACTAGTTTCACGTGACTAGGTCGGGTGGGTGTGCACATGGGTGTGCAGAAACGCTCCTTTCTGACGAGCCCACAGGCCGACGTTGGAAAGTGCGAGGTGTGTACACGCGGTGATGCAACGGCCTTGTCGCGGCAATGGCAGCATTTTGTCGTTATCTTCGCTTGTAAGGCGTGATGGGAAGTTATCAGCATTAGAGTGTAAGCCCGCCTTGATTGCCATGTGTTTCAGATCGTGCGAATTTAAGCTGAAACCGCATGGAGCGTTTTTCGCGAGCGAAAAACGCGACGCGCGGCAAACGCCCGCGTTGCCGCTGACGCGCGAGCACCCGCACGAGAAAAATGAACTTCAGAAGCGGCGCTGTCGCGCCGCGTTCTTTCGGGTTGCCAGACCGCACAACTGCCAACGAGGTGAATTATCTGTTACCGCATATATAGTATGCCCTTTAAATTACAGGACACTACAATAAAAACAATCTTCATGTAATTATACCTCGTTAAAGGTTGTCTTGTGCATGTTGGCCGAACACTACGCGCGAACGAACACGATGCGTGAATGCACGTGGCTCTTTGGACGTGCTCAACAGCATGGAGGAAGAAAAAAACTAGGAGGGACCATGACGTCACAATCTTGAAGCCTAGTCATAAAAAATATAATGGAAAGCATCGTGGGAAATAGGCCCTCACGTGACAAGGCAGCGGTAGCTCTTTGTCGAATTTCGGTTTCGGTTTCGCTCTCTCGTTCTACGAGAACAATGGTGAGCCTCTGTGCGTTCATGAGCAGGGGGACTTGACTTCCCGCTCGCTCTTCGCCAGGTAGTGCACGCGTGGCACGAACGCTCCGTGGGTGCTACCTCGGACGGTATACGCGGCCGGGCGCCCCACCCCGGCCGCTAGTGCAGTGTGGCGCGCGCGCGATTAGTCCGAGACAGGACGCTGCGTGCGCGCGGCTACGTAGTACATACAGTTTACTTCTTTTTGTAAGTGATTGTGCGCAGTGGCCGGGAGACCCCGCGCATGGGCAGACGTAAAGCCGCCGGCACTCTCTCACGACAGCGAGAGAGAGAAATACTTCACTGCTGCATTTCACGCCGGAACTGCGTATGTGCGCGAGCGTACTCGGCGCGACTTGTGCCTCGTGAATAGCGGCGAACGGCGGGCCCATGGGCGGGCCGAAGTCCGCCTGCCCGAGAGACAGAATCTTGCGCAGCTTCCCGGGGCGCTCGTTAAACACGTCCGTGCGCCGTGAGCGCTCTGGAAGCCACTGCGCCCATTTTTAGAGGCTCGTTTTCTTCGCCTACTCTCGAGTTCTCCGCTTATAGCATGCGCTGAAATAAACGCTCCGTATGTGTTTATAACGAGGAAAGGAATTCCTCTCTATTCTCTTTATGAACCACAGTTGAACAGTGACGAGGTCGCGGCCGCACCCTTTGATGAAAAGTTTACCTGCAGTTTTCTACAGTGCACCCAAAAACTCGAGAGTGTAATCAACAGAAGTGTTGAGACGCGGAGCCTTCGGACAACCTCGAGCTCGGTACGCATTCCGCCAAAGCTGCAACACAGACGCTGCGCTTCTGCGCTACATCGGAGAACGGACGTTCACTAAAAAGCACTGCTGGTTGGCAGTCTGGTAACTGTGGAGGGCCTATTCCCCGAGAGTCAGTACGCAAAAGGGCCCTCGACAGCGGCGTCGGAGGAGGATGGCTTGCAGAGGCTGAGCGCACTCTCTCCTAGCCACGGTGTAAGAATAATATACTCTCCTAGCTCAACAGTAAAGCCAGCTCCTCCGAGGAAAGAGCAAAGTTCCCCCAAAAACGTTCCCCCGAGATGCGTAGAGTTCCTGTATATGCTCCCGCAGCATATAGACGCTTTACAGCGGCGTTAGTACACTCTAGCGGCGTATCATGGGGGCCGCCATCTTTGATCACGTGAGCACGCCGCCATTACTCGCCTCCTGACCACTCGGTGCGCGCCTCGTCGCGACGGCTGCTGCCTCTGATGTTTAGGTTCCGACAGGCAGTGTTTCGGCTGATACGGTTGCAAAGGAGATGGAAGACGACACTGTGGTTGGTCCGAAGCTTCGAAGGACATGTGAAAACCCTAGTTTGATCACTTTGGGCGTGAAAACGTGATCGGGCTTCATGTCGCGGAGACCGCTGAGCTCTCCGCCTGTTCGAGGCAACGGGTGGCTCGCCTGAATGCCGCTGAAGGCATTGCTTAATATTTTTTACTGTTATTATCTAAAACAGCAAGGTTTAATGACCCTGCGGGTGCGCAGGCCGTTGTCGTATTGTGTACATGCATGCGGAGACTGCTCTAAAACGCTCACATGCACACCGTACTCATTTGTTTACAACCTGTTAAAGGTGCTTAGGAAGCCTAAAATATTTTCTGTTGGTTTGCTAAAGAATGGAAGGCGACAAAAATAAATAAACAAACAAATGTTACCCAATCATGTAAGTAGTACCATGCATCAAGCAGCCTTCACAAGCTAGCATGCAATCGTTTAGAAGTATTCCGCGATATAACAGTTATAACGCGCGCATGGCAGAGCGTTCACTACAAGAAGTTCATAGTTATGCCAGCCTGACATAGTATAAAATTGTGGTACGCTGCATGCTCGATATGCGGACATGAAAATGCTCCGGGTCTCGTTGGTTGTAAGTAATCAGCCGGAGTCACTTTCTGTCTCGCATGGATCGCGAGGAAGTGACAACCTCAGAGCACAGCAGCCGTGGCACAAATGCTTTATTCCCATTTTGGTCCACGAAAACCGCGCAACTTGGAGCGAAGTTCAACAGTAGCACCAAGACGGTGTGTAATACACGAACTGACGGTAAGCGTTGTCCGCTCGCACGGCTATGCACTGCGCTGAAGTTTGCCGTGTCGATTGCAGCGCCGTAACACACAGCATAGCGAGAGGAGCAAGCAGTTTTTGGTGCACTCGTAGCGCTCTTCCACGCCACCTTCCTGAGCTTATTGGCGTGAGCTTCTGCGCTCTGTCGAAGCCACACGTGGTTCGTGTCAGTTATCTGGGTTATGTCTGCAGAAGCGAGGCAAATGTTGCTATCAACCAAACGCGGACTTCTAATCGTTCAGAATGTGCCCTCGCGTTTGTAGCTACCCAAGCGACTGACGGCAGCAGTTTTTAGTCGAATAGTGGAATAACTGCAGTGCCACCTGGGCAGCGCAGGCTCCCCGAGCGTAAGTCGTCTTTTTTTTTGTGTGTGACGTTTCGGAGGCGGGACCGCTTGTTCATGCGGCTATGTTGCGCACTTACCCTCGCAGATTTTCCTAGATCGAAGCCTTTCTTTCTACATTGGGTATCTGGCGCCGGCGAACGTGTTTGTTGCGTTCGCCCGTTCGGAAAGGATGGATGACGAACGGGCGCGAACAGGGGCAGTACGTCCTTGTGCAGTTCGGTTCCGTGAAGCTCGCAAACGATCGCATGCCGCCCCTTTAACTGTTTGTCGCAATTCTTGCAATCCACAACAGAGCATGTACTTTCTCTTTCCACATTTCCACTGCTGCGTCGAGGCATACACGCCGGCGACTTACGAGGCAAGTAATGATGCCGTGTTCTGAGCGCACCTGTGGCGCCATCTGGTCCCAAACGGAAGAACTGCGATGCGCAGTGAGCAGAGCCATCTGTTGGCAAACAGAAAAACCAGAATGACACGTGCCTTCACGCTTGCGGTGTTTCAGTGCTTCGTCTCGCGTTTCACGGGCGCTACGTTGCTGCCCACCGCTCCTGCGCTTCCCCTCGTGTGTTGCCGGCTGTGCTTGCACCGCTCTTCAAATGCTCTTGAAACGTTTCCTCGGGGCCGATGAAGCGGTCATTTCGGTGCCATTTTCCCGCTGTCTCCAGTAACGATTCCTTCGGCGCCGCTGCCCCTTTGTTGAGTTCACCATCCAGCGTGTTGCTGCGAATATTGCACGTGGTTGGCGTGAGACCGGAGGAGAAGTAGCGCATTCCCCCCCTCTCCATCGCGTAAGCACGAATTTCTTTCGAATGTCAAGTAAGCCAGCGCTTTGAATTCATGTAACCGCGTGTCGTGTTATCTTTCGTGTCATGTTGGTTGTTGCGATCTTTTGTTTCATGTTGGCTGCCTTGTGACACTTACTGCGTTGTCTTCTTAGCTGCTTCCTTCACTGACGACAGCGTGCCATTTAATCACGTTCGATTCGCCTTCCTTAACCCCAGGAAGCATGGAACATTAAAATAATGTTATAAATTTGTTGTGTGTTTTGAAGTAGCACTATTTGTTCCTTTCGAACGCTACATTATGCTTTAAGAATAACAAGTAGCGTGATGTTTTTCACTACAAACCCTAGTTACCATTCCAAGTAGACAATATTCAAATGATGACTTTTAAATGTCCTTATGATCATTGTTTAAGATCACCAAATAATGTTTATGTTCTACCATGATTATCCGTTGAATGTTCAAAACGGGCTTTTTCTGAGTATATTCTTCTAAAAGTTATATTATAACCGTGACTATAAAAGTGCTTTAGAAGTATCACTGCTTCCCAAAATTTTTCCTGCTTTTTTTTACGGTCGAGGTATTTTCTAATTAGCTGTATGTCACACCTAAGTCTATTAAATTGTGCCTGCCATATACTGCATGCACGCCACTGTTATTTTGTTTTGTTAGAAAGCTTTGCTTCCTACCCATTCCCTACTGTTGCTCACGAGACGCCCACCAGTAATGGCTACATAATCTTGACCCCATGGTATCCGTTCGGAGGTGAGCGCATGAGTTGCCCTTTGTGCTGTATTGCGGAGGCCACATTTCACTTATCATTGCGGAAACTAAAAGAGCTTTTTTCGTGGACAGTATTTCTGCCCTGTGTAAAAGAGGGCAAGGACGGATAGGGCTCGTTGGTAATCCGCGGAGCTTAAATGAAACCAAAAACTCTAGCGTGGAAGGGGAATACAGGTAATGACAGCGTTACATGAGTATGGAATACGCAGTCGCGGGTTCGATCCCGGCCGCGGCGGCCAAATTTCGATGAAGGCGAAATTCTGGAGGGCCGTGTACTGTGCGATGTGAGTGCACGTTAAAGAACCCCATGTGGTCGAAATTTCCAGAGCCCTTCACTACGGCGTCTCTCATAGCCTGAGTCGGTTTGGGACGTTAAACCTTAATAAACCAAACCAAACCAGTATGGAATACGCTCTGTACATGTGCTCTCATACCCGGACATTTTGGGCAGGGAGATGTAATCATGTCCTCCAAGCTAACAGAGCATCAGTAGGTTGAACAGAGCGTTATCCTGAAATTACTAAACGATGTGCGCTCGTCGACAATACAGCTTTGCAAAATGTTCTTGTAGTCTCATTCTGTTTTCTCTTTAAATGTTCAGCAGATTGCAATTCCCAAAAAGACGGATGCGCAATATCGTTTGTGACACTATATAGTGAGAAATATAAAGGGTCTGGGGCGCTTCTCGTTACAGAAAGGCTACGACATGGAGTCGGCGTGTAGCGATCACGGAGGCATCGAAAGGAAAATCCGTTGTCTGGATTCTGGGCGGATTGGGGCCAGGATAAATAAGCTACTGGCTACGTTAGAGCACAGTGGGTTGAACCTGAAGGCACCTTGTGGCCGTACAAGCTGCTGCTTAGCGAGGCACTTGCCCGTCCTGAACAAAACCTTGTACGAGGCGGCGATGCAGCTCACAGAACTCTCCCCAGGAGCCCTGACGTTAAGCGCCATCCGAAGCGTTGACGTGGACGTCGCGCGTTCCGACAACTCCATAATGGAAGCTGCCATCCTGACCTGCTGGCTGCTGACACACCACCGCTGCATCAGGCGCCTTGTCCTGCGAGCCAGTGCAATTCCCGTATCGTGCTTTCCAGCTTTGCTCAGCGAGGCACTAGTGGCTAACAAGGGCCTCGTAGAGGTTCTAGCCGACCCATTCGATTTTATCGAAACCTCGCGGCAAGTTTGTGAGTGCCGTGTTCTGGCTAATGCTTTAGGAAAAATATCGCTTGGACTCGTGTGTTTGGATGTCACACCTCTCATAATAGACCAGAATTTCGCGGAAGCCATCGCCAGTGCAATTTGCGGGGGTAACTTGCGCCGCCTGGTGCTCTGGAGCGAAATGTCGGTCACAGTCGCGAAGAAACTATTCTCGGCTTCAACCGCTTCTACGAACTTGAGCTCGTTAGGGATCGCTGGCTATAAAGAGTTCTCGGAGTCGAATGCGGTAGTCCTCGCTTCCGCGCTGAAGCGCAACAAGACACTTCGGAAACTCTCGATAGAGCCTGTGGAAGAGGTTGCCGTTGGTATCATCCTCGCTTCCCTGGAACACAACGGCACTCTGAAGGAGCTCTGCCTTGCTTCCTTTAGTTATCTCTCGCTATCCTTCTCGACACCGTGGGACGGCCTTCAAGCACTGCGGGCCAACAGAGGACTCAGCTGTGTCAAGATTACCGGCACGAGATTTGGCAACAACTTCGCTATGGAAATCGCATACATTCTTCGGGAAAACAACACGCTTCAGGAGCTCAACCTCTCCAGCAACCGGATCGGCAATACCGGAGGTCGTGCACTGGCTAATGCCTTCATTCAAAACTCATCACTGAGGCGTTTCGATATCTCCGATAACGGAATGACTGGCGAAGCACTGGTTCAGAACTTCGTCGATTGCCTGGCTGTAAACAGCAGTCTTGAGTCTGTACGCCTCGGCAGAGTTCACGTTTCTGAACAATGGCAGCCCGCATGGCCTCCGGTAGGGAATGTACATGCTCGTCTCCATGTGACGTGGAACACATATGGACTCGAAGGCTGCGCCCAGCGTCTGCGAGAAGACGACGAGTTCTCTCGACTGTGTGTTGGGTGGACAGGTGACGCCAGTTCTTCTGCAATCGTGGAGTGGTTCTCCGCGGCTCGGACGATGTGTGCCTCGCTGACAGAACTCACCATCCTGTGCCCTTGGCGCGTTGAGTCGCTGAGCTCTGCTGCTGCGGTTGTGTCCTTTTTGGAGGCTACAAATTCTCTGAAGAAGCTCGTCGTAATTCCGACACTCCGTTCGGACACCTTCGTCACTGCCGTCCTCAGCGGCCTCGCCCGCAACAAAAGTGTCTCCGACGTGGAGATCCACCAAGACCTCTCCAGCACCCCTGACGTCAAGGCTCTTCAGGCTATTTTTCGTGCGAACCGAACCCTGCACCGCCTCAAGTTCGCAGCATACTGTCTGGGCACCAAGGCTGTCGGTTTGCTGACGCGTGCTCTAGAGGACAATTTTGTGTTTTTGACATTCGAATTCGAAATCTTCGCTTCGCGGCACAATATGCGACCTCTCCAAAGCGTCCTGAACCGGAATCGGTCTTTTCTGAATCGCGCCGTGGAGTACGTGCTGGGCACGGCAGTGGATTCTCGGTCAGTGGGAGCTCTTGAACTACTCTCCGCGTGTGACTCGCTCATCGATGCAGTGTCCGATGCCTCAGGCAAAACGCGCGAAGAGAGCAAGCTCCTGGTGCTTGAAGCAGTCCGCCGACAAAACTCCTCTTCCGAAGTGTTCAATTCAGTGCACACGTGAAAACGTGTGGCAAGGAAATTGCAATTTCAAAAACAATGATCAGCTTAGACGATTGTGCTGTGTGAGTGGCATTGTTTTCGTAAAAGGCAGCAATGGATTGTTCATGATTTAGAGCACAAATCAGGTGGTGACAAATAAACGTGAGTGGTGTGTTTTCCCCTCTCATCCCAGTGTTTTTTTTATTTTGTGACGTTCTGCTATCCTCATGAAAAAAGCATTTAATTGTAATTTTTTACAGTGGGCGTTGGAGATAGTGGAGATAGTGGGAACTGATAAATATATTTATCAGTTCGCCTTTCAAGCTGCCCAAGACAGAGCTTCACGTTGTGCTTGGTTCTAAGATAAGCGCCAGTGAGTACGGGCGGCAGTCGAAAGAAAGCGCGGCTCCCGTTTTTTAGCATAATTCACACGCCGTGATCAAGCTCGTTATATGCGTATTTGTTTCTTGTTATCTCGGGCACGAAGCGAGTGATGTTTTTTACAAAGCACGGATGAGAGCGCTGTAATCGCGGTGCATTCGGGCGCACAAAAGCATGCTGTCAAGTGGTATTTTTTAAACTCCGCGGGCTGTCGTTTCTGCTGCAGGAAAACGGCCACGTTGAGTGTCTCTCGTTGGAAGTGCCTGGGTTGGAGATTACTTGTGGAGCTCCACAACATTCCTACTGACGCCTGAACGTTTCAAGCAATATTTGAAATGTTATTTTTTTAATCTCAGCTAATTACTCAAATAGGACGAGCGAAAAAAAATGGTACTGTAACTTTAAATAAACCCTAACAACATCCATGCGATTTCAGTTCTGAAGAACGCTTAGGTTTTTTGTTTTTTTTAGCTTGCTCCAAGTTAGCTGGGACACCCTATTTATAGCGGTAGGTTATGTTCGGCGCATTTCCTTACGCAACATGTATGAAAATGCAGTGTCTTGAGCGGTTAGTATTCGATGCCAAGCACTCGAAAGCTGCGACTGCCACGGGACAAGCGCGGGAGGAACACACACGCGTGAAACTAGCAGAGCTGCTAGCCATGTTTGGCGCTCTCCATTCAATATCGTCGTTCTCAAACTTCGCGGCCTTTGCATCGGAATTCGTCACTGACACCATGGGCGGGAGGTCAATGCGAGATGCCTTAAAAATTTCCCCGCACCTAGGACACGAGCACTGAGGTACCAAACTCAAATGGCCCCAGCAGCAGCGCGCACACTCGCTGTCCGCTACGAGCGCATCCGCCCCAGAGCCGCAAAGCCACGCAATGGGGGAGTTATCAGACGCCCTGCAACTTCGCGACAGAGGAGATAGAGAGCGAGTGAGAAAGAACGGAAGCGCCAGCAGTGGAGGAACAAATGTAAGCCGCAATAAAAAAGAGACAGTGCGCGTAATGAGGAGGGACGTAACAGCAACGTCACCACTAGTTTCACGTGACTAGGTCGGGCGGGTGTGCACATGGGTGTGCAGAAACGCTCCTTTCTGACGAGCCCACATGCCGACGTTGGAAAGTGCGAGGGGTGTACACGAGGTGATGCAACGGCCTTGCCGCGGCAATGGCAGCATTTTGTCGTTGTCTTCGCTTGTAAGGCGTGATGGGAAGTTATCAGCATTAGAGTGTAAGCCCGCCTTGATTGCCGTGTGTTTCAGATCGTGCGAATTTAAGCTGGAACCGCATGGAGCGTTTTTCGCGAGCGAAAAACGCGACGCGCGGCAAACGCCCGTGTTGCCGCTGACGCGCGAGCACCCGCACGAGAAAAATGAACTTCAGAAGCGGCGCTGTCGCGCCGCGTTCTTTCGGGTTGCCAGACCGCACAACTGCCAACGAGGTGAATTATCTGTTACCGCATATATAATATGCCCTTTACATTACAGTACACTACAATAAAAACAATCTTCATGTAATTATACCTCGTTAAAGGTTGTCTTGTGCATGTTGGCCGAACACTACGCGCGAACGAACACGATGCGTGAATGCACGTGGCTATTTGGACGTGCTCAACACTATGGAGAAAGAAAATAACTAGGAGGGACCATGACGTCACAATCTTGAAGCCTAGTCATAAAAATATAATGGAAAGCATCGTGGGAAATAGGCCCTCACGTGAAATAGGCCCTCGGTTTCGCTCTCTCGTTCTACGAGAACAATGGTGAGCCTCTGTGCGTTCATGAGCAGGGGGACTTGACTTCCCGCTCGCTCTTCGCCATGTAGTGCACGCGTGACACGAACGCTCCGTGGGTGCTACCTCGGACGGTATACGCGGCCGGGCGCCCCACCCCGGCCGCTAGTGCAGTGTGCCGCGCGCGCGATTAGGGCCGAGACAGGACGCTGCGTGCGCGCGGCTACGTAGTACATACAGTTTACTTCTTTTTGTAAGTGATTGTGCGCATTGGCCGGGAGACCCCGCGCATGGGCAGACGTAAAGCCGCCGGCACTCTCTCACGACAGCGAGAGAGAGAAATACTTCACTGCTGCATTTCACGCCGGAACTGCGTATGTGCGCGAGCGTACTCGGCGCGACTTGTGCCTCGAGAATAGCGGCGAACGGCGGGCCCATGGGCGGGACGAAGTCCGCCTGCCTGCCCGAGAGACAGAATCTTGCACAGCTTCCCGGGGCGCTCGTTGAACACGTCCGTGCGCCGTGAGCGCTCTGGAAGCCACTGCGCCCATCTTTAGAGGCTCGTTTTCTTCGCCCACTCTCGAGTTCTCCGCTTATAGCATGCGCTGAAATAAACGCTCCGTATGTGTTTATAACGACGAAAGGAATTCCTCTTCATTCTCTTCATGAACCACAGTTGAACAGTGACGAGGTCGCGGCCGCACCCTTTTATGAAAAGTTTACCTGCAGTTTTCTACAGTGCACCCAAAAACTCGAGAGTGTAATCAACAGAAGTGTTCAGACGCGGAGCCTTCAGACAACCTCGAGCTCGGTACGCATTCCGCCAAACCTGCAACACAGGCGCTGCGCTTCTGCGCTACATCGGAGCACGGACGTTCACTAAAAAGCACCGCTGGTTGGCAGTCTGGTAACTGTGGAGGGCCTATTTCCCAAGAGTCAGTACGCAAAAGGGCCCTCGACAGCGGCGTCAGAGGAGGATGGCTTGCAGAGGCCAAGCGCACTCTCTCCTAGCTCAACAGTAAAGCCAGCTCCTCCGAGGAAAGAGCAAAGTTCCCCCAAAAAGGTTCCCCCGAGATGCGTAGAGTTCCTTTATATGCTCCCGCAGCATAAAGACAAGCGTCATGTTTGTAAACAAAGGTGGCGCTGCGGTCGGCAGGGACGCGGGGTGTAGGCAAAAACGTAGCATGCCCACCCCGCGCCACGCGATGTTGCCTTCAAAACCAACTCGCGTACGCGAATATTTCAAAGCGTGCGCATCGCTTGTGGTTAGAAACAATTCTGTTGGTGGTGGTGGTGGTGGTGGAAAACATTTATGTACAGGTATAATACAGGAGGTTATGCATGAGCTGACCCAGAGGGGGCCAGCCCTTACAAATACTAGGTGGGGGTCCCTAGTTCGGGACCCCAGTGGCATCGGCCGCCGCCCAGGCTCGCGCGACCAAGGCCCGTTGGGCCTGCAGGTCAGAGCAGCCGAGCAGGGTCGCCTCCCAGTCCTCCCGGGTTGGGTTGGGGTGAGGGGGGATAGCAGGGTTGGAGGGGCAGGCCCACACCATGTGGTAGATGTCCGAAGACTTCTCCGCACAGTGCGGACAGCTGCCCGAGAAAGAAGGGTCGAAGTGTTTCAGAGCTGCCGGGCACAGCAAAGTATTAGTATACAGGCGGAGCAGAAGCCGCTCCTCCGCCTTTGACAGACCTTTACACGGGCGGGGATAAAGACCATGGCCAGACTGATAGAGTAAAACGATGTCTTTGAAAGTGTAAGCTGGAATAAATTCGAGTTCCTGATCGCCAGGGTCGGAGGGGAATGTCCGGTGAGAGAGCGCGCGGGCGGCGGCGTCAGCTGCCTCATTTCCCTCAAGGCCCATGTGAGCGGGAGCCCAAACGATACGCCGGTGCGCGGGGTCACCGGTGTAGACGCTGTTTTGAAGAATGCGGTAGGCTAGATACGGTACCCAGCCCTGCTCGACGTTCCGACATGCCCCTCGCGAGTCGGAAATAATTGTTTTTGAATTGGAATCAGATGCAGCCAACGCAATGGCGACCTCCTCCGCGTGTGTTATGTCACGGGCTCGGAAAGTAAGGCCGTTCACTGTTTTCAATTGGTGGACGACTGCGGCTGTGTACCATCCCCCATGGTGGGGGCCGGAGGCATCCACGTAGAATACGCCGGGTTTCGATCCATAGTGGAGGGCCAGGGCTTCCGCCCGCGCCAGGCGCCGGCCATTATGGTCCTCACGGTTCATGTTCGCGGGAAGAGGGCGCACGTGGAGGGCGCATCTCCACTGGGATGGAATACGTACGCGCTCTTCCATGAGAGTGGTATGTTGGATGTGTAGCCGGGCAAGGAGGCGGCGACCCGACGATGTCTTCGAGAGACGTGTGTATTGGTTGGTCAAGTGGGCTTCCCGGAGCTCCCGAAATGTGTTCACCATGCCTAGGCCCAGGAGGCGCTTGTTGGAGGTGGTCACGGGGAGGCCTAGAGCCCGCTTAATAATTTTGCGGAGGATGACTTCGAGTGAATCCTCGTCTTGCTTCCGCAGGTGGAGGTATGGAGCCGAATATAGAATTCCACTGGTTACAAATGCATGCGCCAGCCGCAAGGCGTCCTTACATCGTAACCCCCCGCGCTTGTTAGAAACCCGGCGGACCAAGCGGCCCACCTGGTCCCCCACCTGACGGAGTTTGGCCAATGTTGTTTCTGACCGTCTGTCTTGATGTATAAAGAGCCCCAGTACCCGGACTTCGATATTTTCAGGGATTGGACCTGTCTCAAGAGACAATGAAATTTTGGCTGTGCACTTTGGTGAGGGGCGTATGTGCACAAATTCAGACTTTTGGGTGGAGCATTGGAGGCCGCAGCGGCGAGCATAACGGTCCACTATGGTCGCCGCCTCCTGCAGGTTAGCCTCAATGTCTCCAAGGGAACCCTGTGTAGCCCACAGGGTGATGTCATCGGCGTACAGCGCATGCTGCACACCGGCGACAGCGCCCAGCTGGGCCGGTAGGCGCATCATAGCCAAATTGAACAACAGGGGAGACAGCACCGCGCCCTGGGGTGTACCCCTGGTTCCTAAATGAAAAGGACCATGTTCTTTATCCTGGATCCGAATGTATGATTGTCTGTCGGTTAAAAATTGCCGAATGTATTGAAAGGCATTTCTGCCGCAGTTAGTTTGAGAGAGGTGGGTGAGAATGATCTCGTGGGTAACGTTGTCGAATGCACCCTTCAAATCCAAGGCGAGTACGACCTTGTCATTGTGAGGGCATTCCACGGGGTCGAGGACAGCCCGATTGAGTTGTAGCAGGACATCTTGTGCAGATCTGTGTGGGCGAAATCCGAACATGGTGTCTGCGAAAAGGTGTTTGGATTCCATGAACTCGGACAACCTGTCACGTACCATCGTCTCCATGAGTTTGCTCACACAGGAAGTCAGAGAGATGGGGCGGAGGTTGTCCGTGTTGATGGCCTTGCCAGCTTTAGGAATGAAGGTGACCAGGGCGGTCTTCCACTCGATGGGTAGTGGCACTTCCCCAAGCCAGATTGAGTTAATGTAATTCAATAAAGACATGTATGCTGGGTCGGGGAGGTTGGCTAACAATTTGACTGTAATTTTGTCCCGACCCGGAGCGGTGCCGCGTTTCATTTTTGCCAGGGCCGCCTTCAGGTCGTGGAGCTGGAACGGTTGATCCAGCTCAACGTTCTCAGAACCTGCATAAGAGTACGCCGGCCCGCGGGAGTCCTGGGTGGTGCACAAGTACTGGTCCCGGAGTTTGTGCGCCAATTGATTTGTGTTGCCCTGAAAGCTGTGTATTGCTCTTTGGAGGTGTTTATGAGTTTCCGTGCGTGTTTGCGTTGGGTCAATTAGGGCGCGAAAGAGTCGCCACGTGTTCCGGCTGGATATTTGCCGCGCGGCCGTATTGCATCGGGCCACCCAGTTGGAGTCGGCGAGTTGGGCCGCATACTCAGCCGCTCGTTGAGTGAGCTCGGCGGTGCGAGCTTTAAGTTTCCGGTTGTGCTTTTGCCGGCGCCACCGACGGACGAGGCAATGCCGGGCCTCCCAGAGATGGAGCAGGTGGTTGTCCACATCCGAGACCGCCTCTGAGAGCTGAATTTGAGTTTCGGAGGAGCGAAGGCCAGAGACCAATTGTTGTGACCAAGACTGGTAGCCCTGCTCATGTATGGGTGTGACATTGTTACAATTCTGCCTGAACTTGGTCCAATCTGGGAGTCGGGCTTGTGTTGTTGGTCGCGCGAAAGGAAGGGTCCTAATCGTAGTATTCAGGAGGCAGTGGTCGCTGCCGAGGGTTTCCTTGGTGTTGACCCAGTCTGCATATTGAATGTTGCGGGTGAAGGTCAAGTCCGGACATGTATCCCTAGTCACGGAGTTGCCTATACGAGTTGGGTGGACTGGGTCAGTGTGAAGAGTGAGGCCCAGCGTTGACGCAAGCTCCGCCAACTTGCGTCCCCGCTTCTCTTCACGGCAGTAACCCCACATCCGAGCGGGAGCGTTGAAATCGCCCACAATCAGGAGGGGGTCTCGACCCGCAACTCTCAGTGCGCGGCTAAAGAGGTCCGCAAATGATACATTCGGCAATTTCGGATTGCAGTATACATTGAGTATGTGTAGCGGTGGGTCCTGTTTGCGGAGTGGGAGGAGGGTCACCATTACATAGGAGTATTCAAGTTGAATGTCTAAGTCGACCTGGTTGGCTGTATAATTTCTATGGACTAATAGACAAGACGAGGGGTCCTGCTGGAACGTCGTATAATTTGTTAGTACGGCGCCTTTCCCTGGCTCTTGGAGGGCAACTACGGCAGGCAAATGCTGAAAGGTTGAAAGGAAAAGTCGGAGGTCGGCCCGCTTGGAACGGGACCGGAGCCCCCGACAGTTCCATTGAGTAATCGTAATGGGGGAAGCCGATTTGGAAAGAGGGGAGCGCCTACACCGGTGGTGTCCCGCCATGCTCAGATTTAGAGGTGAGAAGTGGAAGTGAGGTTGCCCCCGAGCCAGATACCAGGGGCTGAAGCTCAGCAACTGGAAGGGGGCAGCTATCTTCGTCATCGTCAAGGTCATTTACTCGGCGGGACAATCTGGAGGGCCGACCAGATACGTCCTTAAGAGGACCGGTTCTTCGAGAAAGGCGGGTGTTAGTCGCGACGTGTTGAGCGATCATAGAGGGGATGGCCTCCATGACTCTAGCGATGAGGCGTTCCATCGCAGTTTCCAACAGGGTGTCAAATTTGGCATTAAGACGGGCTTCGAGTTCGGCAAGGGAAGGTTCCAGAGCCGGCGCCACCGCCGTCTCGCTCTCCATAGCGTCCGTGTCGGGGGTACTAGGGGGAGGGGGAGTTGTTTTAGCTTCTAAGGCTTCAATTTTGGCAAGTAGCATCTCGTTTTGTGCCCGGAGAGAAGCTACAAGGTTGTGGAGCTCAGCGTCAGCCGCCGAGCGAGGGGGAGGGGAGAGGGGGTGGGAGGAGGAGGCAACCCTGCCTGAACCGCTCACCTGTTTGCCATTTTTGACAGCGTTGGCCCAGGAACCGGCCGCGCCACTCTTGTCTTGGGAGCGGGCTTGCTTCTCCTGGCCGCCGTGTGGGGGCGGGGGTGGCACTTGACAGCCCTTGACGTCCTTCCCGCTGGTAGGCGTCTGTCGTTTTGAAACGTCGCTGCCGACGCTACCAGGGTGATGTGGCTGCCTGCCCGTCACGCTGGATTTCCCGCCCTTAGGGGCGGCTGGCTTGGTATGCCGATATTTAGCACTGCAGTCCCGCGAGTTCGTGGCATGGCCACCACCACAAACCGCACATTTTGGCATACACTGGTGAGGGGCCCGCACCCCCTCTTTTATGGGTGCCTGCTGTCCACACAGGCCACACTTGTCTTGTGTTGGGTTGGGACAAGAGTCCGCCCGATGGCCGACAGTTCCACACAAACTGCAGGCCGGAATAGTGCGCAAATATTGGTGCACTGTGACAATCTCAGAATTGTAGTGTACGTATCGAGGCCTCACCGTGCCGGCAAAAGTGAGCCGAGCCTTGTTTGAGGAGCCGAATTTTCGGATATCGAGTAAAGTGCCGCTCCTCCACTGCACGCAAGGTTGGAAAGACTCAGACGTCTCTTCGTTGGCCACCGTAATGACCCCATAGCAGACGTCCGCTTCGTGTTCTTTGAGATGGCCGGCGAGAGGCACATCTCCTTTGGTCGATTTGATAGAAAAGTCGCCTAGCAGACGGTCTGCGACGTGAGCGTTCCGGGTGCTGGCGAGGATCAAATTTTGTTCCTTGCTTAAAAGGAGGCTCAACTCGGCTGCCTGAGGCGCCCCGAGGAAAGCGCCGAACGCGGCACCGAGGTCGCCGTGTTGAAAGGCGTCCCGGATGGCGAACGATTTCCGGGGCTTGATCACGATGACAAAGCCGTCCTTTTGAAACTTTGGTAAAGGCTTGGGCCTCCACTTGGTAACTGGGTTGCGGCCCTTACGGCCGGAGTCCTTCGCCGCTTGCGAGGCGGGAGCTTGGCGGGTAGCATTTTCGGCGGTTGCCGAGGCGTCCGCCGCTATTTTGGCCTCTCGTCTGGAGCGACGCTCAAGTAGATGGAGGAGAGATTCATTGCGGATCGGGTCCGCGGGTGCCGATTTGGGTTCCGCAGTGACGGGAACGGTCGACCAAGACATGGCGTCCGGGTCATAACCGCGTTGAACGGGCGTTTCCGTCATCTTGCAGAAAGCAGGAGCTCCCTCGCAGCCGAACGCCGGCGCAGCCGTTAGGCTTATCGTCGGCACCGGAGGCGGGAAGGAAAACCCGCTTTAAAATTTGAAAAACTGGGCCCACCTGAATGAAATTGGTGTCCACGGATGCCGATCAGCTTGCCGAATCCAAAGTGAGCAAAATTTATGAGGTCCGACGACTTGAGTCGTGGCTCCTGTCAAAAAATGACGGAGCCGAAGCGCCACACGTCTGACAGACGCGATACGCTGCGTTCATCCTGTTGGTGACCGGAGAGTAGTTCAGCACTTTTTCAACCTGTTCGCCGGACGGAATTACCTGGCGAAGCGCTGCATAGGCTTCCTTTTGCGCTCCAATGTTTGGCAGCAACGGCGAGGCTACGGCGGTCGACTAGGTTGACTTATTAAATGAAACCAACTTCTGGGCCGATACAGCATACCCTATCGCTAAGTTAAAGAAGAAGGACGACGGGATGCACAACGCGAGGCAGCTTTCTCACATGACGAACCTTTGTGATGTGCCTGCTCTCGTCGAGCCACTACACTGCGGAGAACACCGAACACTACTGGACACTAAAGTCATGCAGGTATGCCTTGAATGAGTCATGCAAATGCGATCTTTCCGTTCTGCCGCCACCGCGGTGGCTAAGTGTTACGGTGCTCGACTGCTGACCCGAAAGACGCGGGTTCGATCCTGGCCGTGGCGGCCGAATTTCGATGGAGGCGAAGTTGTAGTGGGTCCCTGTGCTGTGCGATGTCAGTGCACGTTAAAGAACCACAGGTGGTCGCCCTTCACTACGGCGTCTCTCATAGCCTCAGTCGCATTGGGATGTTAAAACCCCATAAACCATAAACCAAACCTTTCCCTTCTTTGGATCTTTGTCGAGTGCGCAGCGAACTTAAATGCTTTATTCTGCTTGATGAAACAGACATTGAATGTTAAGAGATGGGCAGGCGAAGGGATAGAAAAGTTCACATCGAGCTACGACGAAGTTACGTTTGCTCTGCAGAGCTAAATGTTTTAAGTCATTCTGCTTGATAAGTGGTTTCCTGGTCTGGTATTTGCTGTTTTCGCCAGGTTCTGATTGGCCAGCAATTGTAAAATTCAGGTAATACGGGAAATAACACTGCAGGATTTTCCGATATCTTAGCGACGTTTAATCGTTTTCTAGGATAGGTGGTGAAAAAACGTACATGTTGAAGCTAGTGGAAGTGAAAGTAGAGAAAAAATTACGCGGCGTACTACTACCAGATTACAGCGCTGCTTCAAACGTCGTGCGTAGTGGCCCGATGAATGCTGAAGGAGACTGGCAGCAGCTGTTTTTTTTTTTTAGCCCGAAGAGGTGCCCGGGACGTAACTCGGGTGATTGCCATCTGAAAACGGTCCCCTTAGTTCAATTTGCGCTCACACCCAAACGGAATGTCGCTTCCAAATTTCTCATAATGAGAGCCGACAGAACACGAACGAGCTGCAGACGTTGATTCATGCACTGTTCGCCGCACGACTGAAGAGCAACCCTGCGGATTAAGAGACGCGAACTATCATATTTCGATGCAGAAATGAAATATACTAGCCGCGCAGCCGATCCGTCGCCGAACTTTTATCGCTCTACGGCCTGTTGGGACTGGGAGTCCGAGCCAGGAAACGGTCGAGGCGACGGTGAGTAAAAGGACGTTTATGTACAGTATGTACAAGGGCTTTTACATGATACAAGGGTCAAGAGCAACACGGGCAGGCACACAGAAGAAGGGCGGCCCCGGCGGCGAGCGTAGCTCCGGCGTGATGGCTCTTCTGCTGCCCGTCTGCTGGTCGGGTTCAGCGCGGCTCCGCTTTTAAAGCCGCTGGTAACGGTTACGGCAGCCAGCCGTTCAAATCCTCCAATCACTGGCCACCGTTCAAATTAGACCAATGGTCGAGAGCCGGCGAGCGTCGGAGGAGTTCGCACCGACGGAGAGGAGGAAGGGTCCGTGTCGGCGCCGCGGCGGCGGGATGAGTCACGCTGCATGTCGCGACTTGTCCGAGAAAGTCTGGGCCTGCTTTGAGCGCCGGCGGGCGCGCAGCGCTGGTTTAGACAGGCCCGCCAGCGAAATGTGGGCTCCGGCACTACAGCACCACCGCCGCCAGACAATGCGCCACGAAGACGAGCTACTTCCGCGTGGCTCGGATGCGGGGCGCGCTCGTACGCCAGGCTCCTCCAAGTTCTCGTCCGGTGTTCAGCCGCAGGTAGCTCCAGGCTCCTTTCCGTGAACAGGTCCCGCTCGTCAGGACAGGATCACTGCTCCGCAGCCTTGTCGCCCAGGTGACTGGATCAGCTTCGCTCGGTCCTTCGGAAGAGCTGGCTTCTCAGCATCGGTCATTGATCGTTCTGCATGTTGCCAAGAACCGACCGACAACAGGCAACACCCAACACGAGCAAGTGCCTTCCGTCACCCGTCAATACACCAGACTTAAAAGTAAAAAAACTCCGTTAGCAATAGTTCTACCCCCTTTTTGTTCCCTCTTCAACAAGAGACACATGTGGGATACAAGAACTTAAAAGCAATTAACTCAAACAAAGTGTCAAACACATGAAACACTCGGAATGAAATGAATGCAAAATAAATTCGCTCTCTTGAGATCACTCGGCCTGAAGAGCACTCAGCTGAGGCCACAAATGAGGACATAAATTTTTCCCCGATCTACGAGCGAACTTAACAGCTGTTCGCGAAGTGACAAAATGTAAGTCACGAGGAGGCGAAGCCAGCCTTGCTTAGAACACACGGCTTAGTGCGTCTACGTTCGAGTTTTCCTCGCTTCTAACGGACGGTAAACGACACCCGCTAGAGCGGAAACTAGTGACTCTGCCTTTTTCGCTGTGCTGCGCTTTTCTCTCTCTCTCTCTCTACTACCGTGGTAGCTAACGTCTCTGCCTCTTTCGCGGTAGACGCGCTTTTCTTTCTCTCTCTACTACAGCGGTAGCTAATGTCTCTGCCTCTTTCGCGGTATACGCGCTTTTCTTTCTCTCTGTACTTGTCTTTCCAGTTTCTACGGGAGCTACAGTACGAGAGCGATTCGCTTTCATAGACTGGCAACTTGTCCCTTTCTTTGTGCTTCGCGCGCCAGTCGCGACGTCCCATAGCGAGTGCGCAACGCTTCCGATGGGACCGTTCTTTCTTTCTCTCTGTTCGTGGGGGCAAGTCAGACCTTGCACGAGTCTTGACTTTCTCGCGCATCCGTTTGCCTTTCCGCTCGGTGTGTAGTTCGCCTCTACACGGCCTTTTGATTTTACGCCTACTAAGTGGCGTCATTTCGAATCGCGGCTTTCTATCGCGATAACTGTGCTTGGCTGAGCGCTTAGACGATTTCTTCTTGGCAATTTTCTTGCCCCTGTCACTGCGGCCTCGTACAATCTTTCGCTCTTTGAGCCGCACACGCGCTTGCCTTCCGCGCGCGTGCCGCCTTCTATGGGAGCGCGGTTTCTCCCGTGAATGCAGCGGAAAGCGAGAGCCCGCATGAGAGCACGTGCCTTTGCGCGTCTCGCTCTCTCTGTGCTGGCGGCAAGATTCACACTTGTCCCGCTCCTTAATTTTTCGCCTCCCGGGCAGCGCTCTCTTGAATCTCGGTTTGCTTCCTTGGTGCACTTTTCGGCGCGAATGTTTGTACGATTTCTTCTTGCAGTTTATTCTACTGCCCAGACCTATGTGCCCAAACACACTTATGCGCTTCGCTTTCCGCGATAGTAATGCCTCGCACATTTCTTTAGCTCTGGTTCTGACGCTAGTTTCAGGGCTGACAACGTGACTGACATTACTGAAGTCATTTTGCCGGCGACGCTGGCGCTTCCGATGGTGGAAACCCGTTTTCGCGCGTTTGCCCTTTCTCTCTTTTCGGCGGCGCCTGTCTTTCTTATGCCTGCCTTTCATCTTTCGGCGGCACCACTCTTTCTTTTGCCTGCCTTCCATCGTCTTTCGGTGACAGCTCTCTCTCTTGAGCTTGCCTTTCCTCTCCTTTCGACGGCAGCACTGTTTCTCTTGTTTCGCTATCACCTTGTGGCGATAGCTCACATTCCTGAACTGGCGGTGCCTTTCCTTCCGGTTGCAGCTTTTTATCGTGAGCTTTCCTTTCACTTTCGCCTGTGAAAGCACATTCTGCTTCCGTCGCCTAAGTTTCTGCTCTCTGGCAACGTCGCTTTGATTGTCAGCTGATTCATATGTGCTACCTAGATCAGTCCTGTCTTTGGCGCCTTTACTAGCCTCCTCCAAACTGCGTTCTTCCTTGTCAGCGTCTCTGAGTGCGCATTCGTCCTCATCTTTCTCGGACTGGCTGACGTCTACCGCCCCTATGTCGTCTGGAACGTTCTGTTCTCCACTGTCGTCCAGCACCTTAGTTTCTTCAGGCGCAGACGAACCAGTGTTTTCTACTGACATTACTGCTGACACGCAGCTCGCGTCGTGCTCCTGGCGCGTTTCAGCCAATTTCGGTTGAGGGTCGGCTGTGCACTCAGTCGCGGTGTTCCCGCTCCTGCAGCTGCTTTCTGGAATGTCGCGAAGCTCAGAGCAGTGCGAAAGCACGGGACTCGTTTTGCATTCCTCGCCAGAGACACTAACGCACAACTCAGCGTCCGCAAACTCTCCGTGCGCCTGCTTCCGTTGATCGTAAGTTTCGGGTTTCTGCATCTCTGCCGAACGCGCTGAACAACACGGTGTGCCGTCCTCATCTACTTCGCTTGCGTCGGCGCAAGTGTTTTCACTAATGTCCAGACGGACGTCCTCTCTGCCCTGTTCGGCAACTTCTCCTGCTTTCGACACGCTAGGAGATTCGCTTTCCGGTAACTCCGCCACAATCTCAATGGGCGAGACCTCGGTTAGTGCATCGTCCGATGCTGTGACTACCGTATCCGATGGTGTAGAGGTTTTCTCAGTTGGCGAATGCGGGACAATTCCCAATGTTACCGCAGCAGTTACATCTGCCACGTACGGACTACCTCCCTCTGTGCCGCACTGGCAGCTCTGCTCTACAGCTACGCACTCTACCTCTGAGTCACGATCTTCCGACCCTTCAGCATTTTCGAGCCACTCTAAAATGTCGGCTTTAAACTGGTACGGAAAATCGTTAAACGATGGGGTGCTATTCTCTCGCAGGTACCTTTGGCGAAGGTCCAGCGGTGACACGTTATATCTCGCCAGTAAGAAGCTTTTCAGCTCATCGTAGTCCGCCAAGCCATCGTCCAACAGGCGCTTGACAACGTCATACGCTTCGCTGGAAAGCAGGGCTACCAACTTCTGTGCCCCACCATTCCGCTCAACGCGCTTTTTCTCGCAGACGCGCTCGAACTCCGCCAATATTTCGCCATATCTTCGGCGATCACGAAGGGCTGCGGCCTGTCTCTCAGCTGCTGACCGTGAATCTCCTGCAGAGCGGACAATGTTTTATATCTCTCGAAATCGATCTCATGCGCTTCAAGCTCCAGGTCCATCAGTTTCTTAGCGCGAGCATGCCGTTTCATTTCAAGCTGCCTCCGTTTTTCTGCCTCTTCGAGCTCAAGCTGCTTCTGTTTTTCTGCTTTTTCGCGCTCAAGCTGTTTCTGTTTTTCTGCCTCCTCGCGCTCACGTTCTGCCTGTTCGCGCTCAAGCTGCTTCTGTTTTTCAGCCTCCTCGTGCTCACGGCGTCTTTTGGCCTCCTCGCGCTCACGCCGTTCTGTGATCTCTTTTCAGGCCTCATTGGCTTCCTCAGCCGTTACATTCTCCTTTCGCATGATCTCAAGAATCGCATGCTTTCGTTTTGCGGGGCCCAAATCAATGCCCAACTCTTCACAAATTTCGATGAGTTCCTTCACTTTGAAGTTCTCCATCGCTCACAATAGCCTCTTGTAGCTTGCCCTTTAAGAATTCCCTTGCAGGCCGCCGCGGTGGCTCAGTGGCTATCGTGCTCGGCTGCTGTCCCGAAAGACGCGGGTTCGATCCCGGCCGCGGCGGTTGAATTTCTTTGGAGGAGAAATTCGAGGCCCGTGTGCTGTGCGATGTCAGTGCACGTTGAAGAACCCCAGGTGGTCGAAATTTCCGGAGCCCTCCACTACGGCGTCTCTCATAGCCTTAGTCGCTTTGGGACGTTAAACCCCATAAACCAACCAACCAAGAATTCCCTTGCGGTTCACTACTATAGCGCTACTAGCATGACACGCGCAAGTAATTCTTTCCGAAACGCCTCGTTTACTCCCTTTGCACCAGCTTTCGTTTCAAAGCGCTCCGACTTGGCTTGAAACAGCAAAGCTCTCTCCAGTGCAACACACAGCCCTACTCTAAACTACAATCACGTGTGCTAGAGCAGTCTGGCGAATTGAGGGGAAAACATCAGGCACTCACCGCGCCGAGGTAGCTGACGCCGGTCGATCCCGCAGCTGCCATCCACTGTTGGGTCTGGGGCATCCCACCGCTGCCACCACTGTTGGGACTGGGAGTCCGAGCCAGGAAACGGTCGAGGCGACGGTGAGTAAAAGGACGTTTATGTACAGTATGTACAAGGGCTTTTACATGATGCAAGGGTCAAGAGCACCACGGGCAGGCACACAGAAGAAGGGCGGCCCCGGCGGCGAGCGTAGCTCCGGCGTGATGGCTCTTCTGCTGCCCGTCTGCTGGTCGGGTTCAGCGCGGCTCCGCTTTTAAAGCCGCTGGTAACGGTTACGGCAGCCAGCCGTTCAAATCCTCCAATCACTGGCCACCGTTCAAATTAGACCAATGGTCGAGAGCCGGCGAGCGTCGGGGGAGTTCGCACCGACGGAGAGGAAGAAGGGTCCGTGTCTGCGCCGCGGCGGCGGGATGAGTCACGCTGCATGTCGCGACTTGTCCGAGAAAGTCTGGGCCTGCTTTGAGCGCCGGCGGGCGCGCAGCGCTGGTTTAGACAGGCCCGCCAGCGAAATGTGGGCTCCGGCACTACAGGCCGCTGCTCATCGCTTTGGCCCATATCTAAATGCGATAAACTGGTGGAAACTTGTGCCGCTGCCTTTCTTCAGCATTGCAGTTCAACCACCCGCACCACAACTCGCCGGAATATTCCAAAACGCGTTCAAAAACGCTCAAGCGTGGCATACCCAATGCACACGGTACCGGCTTTTGCCTACACAACGGCAGATCACACGCACATCTTGTGGGACTGCATCAGAAATCTAAAGAAAGCAAGATCAGGGGCGCGATTACGAGTCGCTCGAAATCGTCTCAATCGGAAAGTGTCTCAAAAAGTGTCTCATTTGCCCCGTTCCTATTGGTCGATCGTGACCAGCGGCCATATTGTTTTTTTGCGTCACCGGCCGACGTCATAAAACGGGCAGAAGTGTTGACGTTGCTTACCTAATTATGCGAGCCGATTGAGACGATTTTTTGCGACAGGAACGAGTGGTCTCAAACCGCTTGAGACAGAAAATGGCGGTTGTTTACATGGCCGGTGGCCGCGCGAGCAACGGTGTAAGAGGGTGCATGAAGACGGTTTTGACGTGCCGGACGAGTTGTTTCGACGGTTTGACATAGGAAGGAGCACAATGGCTGTGCGACGAACTCGCCGTTGAACTTGGAGGTGTGCAGGTGAGTGCGCGGTCAGTGGAGCGGCAAGTCTCTGCGCGCCTTCGCCGCCGGTGTGTTTCAAGACACCGTCGGAAATGAAGTAAACGTCGGCGTAGCCCAACCGACTGTGAGAAAGTGTTTGCAGTGAGTTGCGGAGACCACTGTCAAAGTTAAGTCGCAGAAGGTGCGCGCTTTCCGGCGAGACCCCCAAGACAAGGCGGCGGCGAAGGAGGACTTCCTTCGCATAAACATTCGCCTCCGCAGTATCCCCGGCGGCGTCATCCGAGCATCATCGGAACGGAACGGCAACAACACCAACACGAATGTCAAGTGCTTAACCCGAAGCGGGCGGCATGAGTTGGTTACGAGGCGTCGTGAGTGATTGTTGGCGCAGTGACCGGGCGCGTGCCGGCTCTTAATTCCCGCAGTGAGATTGCAAGCTCCCAGCAGCTGCACCGGTCTGTTCCCGTGTGTCGGCAGTTGCTGCAGTGTGATTATTCATGGTCGCCTGGTATTTTCTGAACAAAAATAAATAGAACCACGCATCGCCCTTTGAGCACATTTGCCGTCGATAGCAGGCTAGGTGAGTTCACACTGGCGAGTCGCGGAGGTCGCGCGACAGGCTTAAATCGATTTATTACGCTCCCTCCCCGCTTTACATGTACTTCGGAAACCGTAACTAATTGACCGAAATCGGTCGCCTAGAATACTAGCGCGACGCGTTTGCAACTCGCCAGTGTGAACTTGCCTTGAAGCTGCCTTCGCCGATTTTCGAGCCAAGCGCTCCTTGCAAATTGATATAGGCAGGCTCGTAGCAATCACTGCCTTTAAACAGATTTTTCCGCGCACTTCAGACGTCTGCGCAGTACTTTGATTCTACGTAATGTGTAAAAAAAGAGGACAGCCGTCGAATCAGCTGATTTTTTTTCTGGCTGCCATGTTTACGATGGGTGAATATGTGGGTGGAGGGATAAGGCTGAATGTAGCTGCATCCTTTGAATCAGGCGGCAGCTCACGCCAACTAGCCGATGGATGGATGGATGGATGGATGGATGGATGGATGGATGGATGGATGGATGGATGGATGGATGGATGGATGGATGGATGGATGGATGGATGGATGGATGGATGGATGGATGGATGGATGGATGGATGGATGGATGGATGGATGGATGGATGGATGGATGGATGGATGGATGGATGGATGGATGGATGGATGGATGGATGGATGGATGGATGGATGGATGGATGGATGGATGGATGGATGGATGGATGGATGGATGGATGGATGGATGGATGGATGGATGGATGGATGGATGGATGGATGGATGGATGGATGGATGGATGGATGGATGGATGGATGGATGGATGGATGGATGGATGGATGGATGGATGGATGGATGGATGGATGGATGGATGGATGGATGGATGGATGGATGGATGGATGGATGGATGGATGGATGGATGGATGGATGGATGGATGGATGGATGGATGGATGGATGGATGGATGGATGGATGGATGGATGGATGGATGGATGGATGGATGGATGGATGGATGGATGGATGGATGGATGGATGGATGGATGGATGGATGGATGGATGGATGGATGGATGGATGGATGGATGGATGGATGGATGGATGGATGGATGGATGGATGGATGGATGGATGGATGGATGGATGGATGGATGGATGGATGGATGGATGGATGGATGGATGGATGGATGGATGGATGGATGGATGGATGGATGGATGGATGGATGGATGGATGGATGGATGGATGGATGGATGGATGGATGGATGGATGGATGGATGGATGGATGGATGGATGGATGGATGGATGGATGGATGGATGGATGGATGGATGGATGGATGGATGGATGGATGGATGGATGGATGGATGGATGGATGGATGGATGGATGGATGGATGGATGGATGGATGGATGGATGGATGGATGGATGGATGGATGGATG